>NC_050570.1:3749651-3984651 GCF_013265735.2 Oncorhynchus mykiss | reverse complement strand
TATCTTAAGATGAATCCACTAACTGTAAGTCTCTCTGGATAAAGAGTCTGCTAAATGACTAACATGTAAAATGGAAGATACTTAGTTAGATAATCAGTTGAACAGGGTCTTTCATCACCTGTTCCTGTCCGGCTCATAATCCTATCTACTGTCTGTCTCCTTCCTGTCTCCTGTCTGTCTCCTGTCTGTCTCCTTCCCTTCTCCTGTCTGTCTCCTACCTGTCTCCTTCCTTCCTGCCTCTTGTCTGTCTCCTGTCCGACTTCTTCCTGTCTCCTTCCTGTCTCCGTCCTGCCTCCTGTCTGTCTCCTGTCCGTCTCCTTCCTGTCTCCGTCCTGCCTCCTGTCTGTGTCCTTCACTTCTCCTGTCTGTCTCCTTCGTGCCTCCTGTCTGTCTCCTTCCTGTCTCCCGTCTGTCTCCTTCCTGCCTCCTGTCTGTCTCCTTCCTGTCTCCTGTCTGTTTTCCAGCTGGAAGCAATGAACCAGTCCATTAACGTGGAGCAGTCCCAGTCAGACCGCAGCAAGAGACCCTTCAAACCAGTACTGTGAGTAGAGACCCTTCAAACCAGTACTGTGAGTAGAGACCCTTCAAACCAGTACTGTGAGTAGAGACCCTTCAAACCAGTACTGTGAGTAGAGACCCTTCAAACCAGTACTGTGAGTACAGACCCTTCAAAAACAGTACTGTGAGTAGAGACCCTTCAAACCAGTACTGTGAGTAGAGACCCTTCATACCAGTACTGTGAGTAGAGACCCTTCATACCAGTACTGTGAGTAGAGACCCTTCATACCAGAACTGTGAGTAGAGACCCTTCATACCAGTACTGTGAGTAGAGACCCTTCATACCAGTACTGTGAGTAGAGACCCTTCAAACCAGTACTGTGAGTAGAGACCCTTCATACCAGTACTGTGAGTAGAGACCCTTCAAACCAGTACTGTGAGTAGAGACCCTTCAAACCGGTACTGTGAGTAGAGACCCTTCAAACCGGTACTGTGAGTAGAGACCCTTCAAACCAGTACTGTGAGTACAGACCCTTCAAACCAGTACTGTGAGTAGAGACCCTTCAAACCAGTACTGTGAGTACAGACCCTTCAAACCAGTACTGTGAGTAGAGACCCTTCAAACCAGTACTGTGAGTACAGACCCTTCATACCAGAACTGTGAGTAGAGACCCTTCAAACCGGTACTGTGAGTAGAGACCCTTCAAACCAGTACTGTGAGTACAGACCCTTCAAACCAGTACTGTGAGTAGAGACCCTTCAAACCAGTACTGTGAGTACAGACCCTTCATACCAGAACTGTGAGTAGAGACCCTTCAAACCGGTACTGTGAGTAGAGACCCTTCATACCAGTACTGTGAGTAGAGACCCTTCAAACCAGTACTGTGAGTACAGACCCTTCAAACCAGTACTGTGAGTAGAGACCCTTCAAACCAGTACTGTGAGTACAGACCCTTCAAACCAGTACTGTGAGTAGAGACCCTTCAAACCAGTACTGTGAGTAGAGACCCTTCAAACCAGTACTGTGAGTACAGACCCTTCAAACCAGTACTGTGAGTAGAGACCCTTCAAACCAGTACTGTGAGTAGAGACCCTTCATACCAGTACTGTGAGTAGAGACCCTTCATACCAGTACTGTGAGTAGAGACCCTTCATACCAGAACTGTGAGTAGAGACCCTTCATACCAGTACTGTGAGTAGAGACCCTTCATACCAGAACTGTGAGTAGAGACCCTTCATACCAGTACTGTGAGTAGAGACCCTTCATACCAGTACTGTGAGTAGAGACCCTTCAAATCAGGACTGTGAGTAGAGAGACCCGTCAAACCAGTACTGTGAGTAGAGACTCTTCATACCAGGACTGTGAGTAGAGACCCTTCATACCAGTACTGTGAGTAGAGACCCTTCATACCAGAACTGTGAGTAGAGACCCTTCAAACCAGTACTGTGAGTAGAGACCCTTCATACCAGTACTGTGAGTAGAGACCCTTTATACCAGAACTGTGAGTAGAGACCCTTCATACCAGTACTGTGAGTAGAGACCCTTCATACCAGTACTGTGAGTAGAGACCCTTCATACCAGTACTGTGAGTAGAGACCCTTCATACCAGTACTGTGAGTAGAGACCCTTCATACCAGAACTGTGAGTAGAGACCCTTCATACCAGAACTGTGAGTAGAGACCCTTCATACCAGTACTGTGAGTAGAGACCCTTCATACCAGTACTGTGAGTAGAGACCCTTCATACCAGAACTGTGAGTAGAGACCCTTCATACCAGAACTGTGAGTAGAGACCCTTCATACCAGTACTGTGAGTAGAGACCCTTCATACCAGTACTGTGAGTAGAGACCCTTCAAACCAGTACTGTGAGTAGAGACCCTTCATACCAGGACTGTGAGTCTGGGTCTTCTGGGTACCTTTTGGGGGGCAGGAAAGAACTGCAGGCTTTACTTTACAATTTACATTACAGTCTTTACTGCTGCGTCACAGTGTAAAAACAGAAAGAAATGTGACATGTTACTGATAATACATGTGTGTTTTTGTGTTTGCAGGGTCACACTGCCCCCGGAGCAGGTTACCAAGGTAACAGTGGGACGCCTACACTTCAGCGAGACCACAGCCAATAACATGAGGAAGAAAGGCAAACCCAACCCTGACCAGAGGTACTGTAATAACACACACACACACACACACACACACACACACACACACAACCCTGACCAGATGGACAAAACTAGCAATACAGTATATAGCAGACCAGATGTATGCAGGCAAATCATCATTTTAGTCACAGTTAAAGGGGCAATCTGTTATTGAAACATACCATTTGAATACAAGATTGACCCTTTAAAAGGTGAACATCGTCAAAAACATTTAATGGAAATACATTGAAACAAATAAGTGATTAACCCTGTTTACCTCCATATTGTAGGTGATTAACCTGTTTACCTCCCTGTTTACCTCCATACTGTAGGTGATTAACCTGTTTACCTCCCTTTTACCTCCATACTGTAGGTGATTAACCCTGTTTACCTCCATACTGTAGGTGATTAACCCTGTTTACCTCCATACTGTAGGTGATTAACCCTGTTTACCTCCATACTGTAGGTGATTAACCCTGTTTACCTCCATACTGTAGGTGATTAACCCTGTTTACCTTCATACTGTAGGTGATTAACCTGTTTACCTCCATACTGTATGTGGTTAACCTGTTTACCTCCCTGTTTACCTCCATACTGTAGGTGATTAACCTGTTTACCTCCCTTTTACCTCCATACTGTAGGTGATTAACCCTGTTTACCTCCATACTGTAGGTGATTAACCCTGTTTACCTCCATACTGTAGTTGATTAACCCTGTTTACCTCCATACTGTAGGTGATTAACCCTGTTTACCTCCATACTGTAGGTGATTAACCTGTTTACCTCCATACTGTAGGTGATTAACCTGTTTACCTCCATACTGTAGGTGATTAACCTGTTTACCTCCGTACTGTAGGTGATTAACCTGTTTACCTCCATACTGTAGTTGATTAACCCTGTTTACCTCCATACTGTAGGTGATTAACCCTGTTTACCTCCATACTGTAGGTGATTAACCTGTTTACCTCCATACTGTAGGTGATTAACCTGTTTACCTCCATACTGTAGGTGATTAACCCTATTTACCTCCATACTGTAGGTGATTCACCTGTTTACCTCCATACTGTAGGTGAATAACCTGTTTACCTCCATACTGTAGGTGATTAACCCTGTTTACCTCCATACTGTAGGTGATTAACCCTGTTTACCTCCATACTGTAGGTGATTAACCCTGTTTACCTTCATACTGTAGGTGATTAACCTGTTTACCTCCATACTGTATGTGGTTAACCTGTTTACCTCCCTGTTTACCTCCATACTGTAGGTGATTAACCTGTTTACCTCCCTTTTACCTCCATACTGTAGGTGATTAACCCTGTTTACCTCCATACTGTAGGTGATTAACCCTGTTTACCTCCATACTGTAGGTGATTAACCCTGTTTACCTCCATACTGTAGGTGATTAACCCTGTTTACCTTCATATTGTAGGTGATTAACCTGTTTACCTCCATACTGTATGTGGTTAACCTGTTTACCTCCCTGTTTACCTCCATACTGTAGGTGATTAACCCTGTTTACCTCCCTTTTACCTCCATACTGTAGGTGATTAACCCTGTTTACCTCCATACTGTAGGTGATTAACCCTGTTTACCTCCATACTGTAGTTGATTAACCCTGTTTACCTCCATACTGTAGGTGATTAACCCTGTTTACCTCCATACTGTAGGTGATTAACCCTGTTTACCTCCATACTGTAGGTGATTAACCCTGTTTACCTCCATACTGTAGTTGATTAACCCTGTTTACCTCCATACTGTAGGTGATTAACCCTGTTTACCTCCATACTGTAGGTGATTAACCCTGTTTACCTCCATACTGTAGGTGATTAACCTGTTTACCTCCATACTGTAGGTGATTAACCTGTTTACCTCCATACTGTAGGTGATTAACCCTATTTACCTCCATACTGTAGTTGATTCACCTGTTTACCTCCATACTGTAGGTGAATAACCTGTTTACCTCCATACTGTAGGTGATTAACCCTGTTTACCTCCATACTGTAGGTGATTAACCCTGTTTACCTCCATACTGTAGTTGATTAACCCTGTTTACCTCCATACTGTAGGTGAATAACCTGTTTACCCCCATACTGTAGGTGATTAACCCTGTTTACCTCCATACTGTAGGTGATTAACCCTGTTTACCTTCATATTGTAGGTGATTAACCTGTTTACCTCCATACTGTATGTGGTTAACCTGTTTACCTCCCTGTTTACCTCCATACTGTAGGTGATTAACCTGTTTACCTCCCTTTTACCTCCATACTGTAGGTGATTAACCCTGTTTACCTCCATACTGTAGGTGATTAACCCTGTTTACCTCCATACTGTAGTTGATTAACCCTGTTTACCTCCATACTGTAGGTGATTAACCCTGTTTACCTCCATACTGTAGGTGATTAACCCTGTTTACCTCCATACTGTAGGTGATTAACCCTGTTTACCTCCATACTGTAGTTGATTAACCCTGTTTACCTCCATACTGTAGGTGATTAACCCTGTTTACCTCCATACTGTAGGTGATTAACCCTGTTTACCTCCATACTGTAGGTGATTAACCTGTTTACCTCCATACTGTAGGTGATTAACCTGTTTACCTCCATACTGTAGGTGATTAACCCTATTTACCTCCATACTGTAGTTGATTCACCTGTTTACCTCCATACTGTAGGTGAATAACCTGTTTACCTCCATACTGTAGGTGATTAACCCTGTTTACCTCCATACTGTAGGTGATTAACCCTGTTTACCTCCATACTGTAGTTGATTAACCCTGTTTACCTCCATACTGTAGGTGATTAACCTGTTTACCTTCATTCTGTAGGTGATTAACCTGTTTACCTCCATACTGTATGTGGTTAACCTGTTTACCTCCGTACTGTAGGTGATTAACCTGTTTACCTCCATACTGTAGTTGATTAACCCTGTTTACCTCCATACTGTAGGTGATTAACCCTGTTTACCTCCATACTGTAGGTGATTAACCCTGTTTACCTCCATACTGTAGGTGATTAACCTGTTTACCTCCATACTGTAGGTGATTAACCTGTTTACCTCCATACTGTAGGTGATTAACCCTATTTACCTCCATACTGTAGGTGATTCACCTGTTTACCTCCATACTGTAGGTGAATAACCTGTTTACCTCCATACTGTAGGTGATTAACCCTGTTTACCTCCATACTGTAGGTGATTAACCCTGTTTACCTCCATACTGTAGGTGATTAACCCTGTTTACCTTCATACTGTAGGTGATTAACCTGTTTACCTCCATACTGTATGTGGTTAACCTGTTTACCTCCCTGTTTACCTCCATACTGTAGGTGATTAACCTGTTTACCTCCCTTTTACCTCCATACTGTAGGTGATTAACCCTGTTTACCTCCATACCGTAGGTGATTAACCCTGTTTACCTCCATACTGTAGTTGATTAACCCTGTTTACCTCCATACTGTAGGTGATTAACCCTGTTTACCTCCATACTGTAGGTGATTAACCCTGTTTACCTCCATACTGTAGGTGATTAACCTGTTTACCTCCATACTGTAGGTGATTAACCTGTTTACCTCCATACTGTAGGTGATTAACCCTATTTACCTCCATACTGTAGGTGATTCACCTGTTTAACTCCATACTGTAGGTGAATAACCTGTTTACCTCCATACTGTAGGTGATTAACCTGTTTACCTCCATACTGTAGGTGATTAACCTGTTTACCCCCATACTGTAGGTGATTAACCTGTTTACCTCCATACTGTAGGTGATTAACCCTGTTTACCTCCATACTGTAGGTGATTAACCCTGTTTACCTCCATACTGTAGGTGATTAACCCTGTTTACCTCCATACTGTAGGTGATTAACCCTGTTTACCTCCATACTGTAGGTGATTAACTCTGTTTACCTCCATACTGTAGGTGATTAACCCTGTTTACCTCCATACTGTAGGTGATTAACCCTGTTTACCTCCATACTGTAGGTGATTAACCCTGTTTACCTCCATACTGTAGTTGATTAACCCTGTTTACATCCATACTGTAGGTGATTAACCCTGTTTACCTCCATACTGTAGGTGATTAACCCTGTTTACCTCCATACTGTAGGTGATTAACCTGTTTATCTCCATACTGTAGGTGATTAACCCTGTTTACCTCCATACTGTAGGTGATTAACCCTGTTTACCTCCATACTGTAGGTGATTAACCTGTTTACCTCCATACTATAGGTGATTAACCTGTTTACCTCCATACTGTAGGTGATTAACCCTGTTTACCTCCATACTGTAGGTGATTAACCCTGTTTACCTCCATACTGTAGGTGATTAACCCTGTTTACCTCCATACTGTAGGTGATTAACCTGTTTACCTCCATACTGTAGGTGATTAACCTGTTTACCTCCATACTGTAGGTGATTAACCCTATTTACCTCCATACTGTAGGTGATTAACCTGTTTACCTCCATACTGTAGGTGATTAACCTGTTTACCCCCATACTGTAGGTGATTAACCTGTTTACCTCCATACTGTAGGTGATTAACCCTGTTTACCCCCATACTGTAGGTGATTAACCCTGTTTACCTCCATACTGTAGGTGATTAACCCTGTTTACCTCCATACTGTAGGTGATTAACCCTGTTTACCTCCATACTGTAGGTGATTAACTCTGTTTACCTCCATACTGTAGGTGATTAACCCTGTTTACCTCCATACTGTAGGCGATTAACCCTGTTTACCTCCATACTGTAGGCGATTAACCCTGTTTACCTCCATACTGTAGTTGATTAACCCTGTTTACCTCCATACTGTAGGTGATTAACCCTGTTTACCTCCATACTGTAGGTGATTAACCCTGTTTACCTCCATACTGTAGGTGATTAACCTGTTTATCTCCATACTGTAGGTGATTAACCCTGTTTACCTCCATACTGTAGGTGATTAACCCTGTTTACCTCCATACTGTAGGTGATTAACCTGTTTACCTCCATACTGTAGGTGATTAACCCTGTTTACCTCCATACTGTAGGTGATTAACCCTGTTTACCTCCATACTGTAGGTGATTAACCTGTTTACCTCCATACTGTAGGTGATTAACCTGTTTACCTCCATACTGTAGGTGATTAACCCTGTTTACCTCCATACTGTAGGTGATTAACCTGTTTACCTCCATACTGTAGGTGATTAACCTGTTTACCCCCATACTGTAGGTGATTAACCTGTTTACCTCCATACTGTAGGTGATTAACCCTGTTTACCCCCATACTGTAGGTGATTAACCCTGTTTACCTCCATACTGTAGGTGATTAACCCTGTTTACCTCCATACTGTAGGTGATTAACCCTGTTTACCTCCATACTGTAGGTGATTAACTCTGTTTACCTCCATACTGTAGGTGATTAACCCTGTTTACCTCCATACTGTAGGTGATTAACCCTGTTTACCTCCATACTGTAGGCGATTAACCCTGTTTACCTCCATACTGTAGTTGATTAACCCTGTTTACCTCCATACTGTAGGTGATTAACCCTGTTTACCTCCATACTGTAGGTGATTAACCCTGTTTACCTCCATACTGTAGGTGATTAACCTGTTTATCTCCATACTGTAGGTGATTAACCCTGTTTACCTCCATACTGTAGGTGATTAACCCTGTTTACCTCCATACTGTAGGTGATTAACCTGTTTACCTCCATACTGTAGGTGATTAACCTGTTTACCTCCATACTGTAGGTGATTAACCCTGTTTACCTCCATACTGTAGGTGATTAACCCCGTTTACCTCCATACTGTAGGTGATTAACCCTGTTTACCTCCGTACTGTTGGTGATTAACCCCATTCACCTCCATACTGTAGGTGATTAACCTGTTTACCTCCATACTGTAGGTGATTAACTCTGTTTACCTCCATACTGTAGGTGATTAACCCTATTTACCTCCATACTGTAGGTGATTAACCTGTTTACCTCCATACTGTAGGCGATTAACCTGTTTACCCCCATACTGTAGGTGATTAACCTGTTTACCTCCATACTGTAGGTGATTAACCCTGTTTACCCCCATACTGTAGGTGATTAACCCTGTTTACCTCCATACTGTAGGTGATTAACCCTGTTTACCTCCATACTGTAGGTGATTAACCCTGTTTACCTCCATACTGTAGGTGATTAACTCTGTTTACCTCCATACTGTAGGTGATTAACCCTGTTTACCTCCATACTGTAGGTGATTAACCCTGTTTACCTCCATACTGTAGGTGATTAACCCTGTTTACCTCCATACTGTAGTTGATTAACCCTGTTTACCTCCATACTGTAGGTGATTAACCCTGTTTACCTCCATACTGTAGGTGATTAACCCTGTTTACCTCCATACTGTAGGTGATTAACCTGTTTATCTCCATACTGTAGGTGATTAACCCTGTTTACCTCCATACTGTAGGTGATTAACCCTGTTTACCTCCATACTGTAGGTGATTAACCTGTTTACCTCCATACTGTAGGTGATTAACCTGTTTACCTCCATACTGTAGGTGATTAACCCTGTTTACCTCCATACTGTAGGTGATTAACCTGTTTACCTCCATACTGTAGGTGATTAACCTGTTTACCTCCATACTGTAGGTGATTAACCCTGTTTACCTCCATACTGTAGGTGATTAACCCCGTTTACCTCCATACTGTAGGTGATTAACCCTGTTTACCTCCGTACTGTTGGTGATTAACCCCATTCACCTCCATACTGTAGGTGATTAACCTGTTTACCTCCATACTGTAGGTGATTAACCTGTTTACCTCCATACTGTAGGTGATTAACCCCATTCACCTTCATACTGTAGGTGATTAACCTGTTTACCTCCATACTGTAGGTGATTAACCTGTTTACCTCCATACTGTAGGTGATTAACCCCGTTCACCTTCATACTGTAGGTGATTAACCCCGTTCACCTTCATACTGTAGGTGATTAACCTGTTTACCTCCATACTGTAGGTGATTAACCTGTTTACCTCCATACTGTAGGTGATTAACCTGTTTACCTCAATACTGTAGGTGATTAACCCTGTTTACCTCCATACTGTAGGTACTTCATGCTGGTGGTAGCGTTGCAGGCCCAGGCCCACAGTCAGAGCTTCACGGTGGCCGCGCAGGTGTCCGAGAGGATCATCGTCAGGGTAACCTCTGTCAGTCTGGCCGTGTCTGTCTGACCGTCCTCTTCTGATCTATCTGAATAACCTCTGTCAGTCTGGCCGTGTCTATCTGACCGTCCTCCTCTGATCTATCTCAATAACCTCTGTCAGTCTGGCCATGTCTGTCTGACCATCCTCCTCTGATCTCAATAACCTCTGTCAGTCTGGCCATGTCTATCTGACCGTCCTCTGATCTATCTCAATAACCTCTGTCAGTCTGGCCGTGTCTATCTGACCGTCCTCTTCTGATCTATCTCAATAACCTCTGTCAGTCTGGCCGTGTCTATCTGACCGTCCTCTTCTGATCTATCTCAATAACCTCTGTCAGTCTGGCCGTGACTGTCTGACCGTCCTCCTCTGATCTCAATAACCTCTGTCAGTCTGGCCGTGTCTGTCTGATCCGTCCTCTGATCTGTCCTCCTCTGATCTATCTCAATATTTACCTCACAGGAAATAAACCGAAATTTGCAATTCAAAAATTTGACTTACTTACTTACTTCCCTAAATGTATATGAAATTGAGCCAAACCCTTAATATCTATCTAACTGCATGTGTTACCGTTTAGATTCCTTCTTCTGTAAATATCTACATGTTTTTTGAGGCTGTTAAACATTCCATGCAGATCAGCAACAACAAATAAATGTCGGAAGCTACTCAGTGTATAGGGATATTAATAGCACTGCAAACAAAAGAGGAATGAAAGATCTCTTTACGAATGTGAACAAAATGATATTTTTTTTACAGCTCCCGTCAACTCTAAATATCTCTGTGTTGTCTGTCCCTTTCCCTCTCTGGGTTTCCAGGCGTCTAACCCGGGTCAGTTTGAGAGTGACAGTGAGGTGTTGTGGCAGCGCGGTCAGCTACCTGACTCAGTGTACCACCACGGCCGGGTCGGTATCAACACCGACCGGCCAGACGAGGCCATGGTCATCCACGGCAACCTGAAGGTCATGGGGTCACTGGTGCACCCTTCCGATATACGGGCCAAAGAGAACGTCCACGAGGTGAGGGGGGGGGCTATAGATATATAAAATAAGATAACTCTTTGTGTGTGGTGTGTTCTCTGACTGTCTGTCTGCATGTTAGTGTAGTGATGCAAAAATGCTTATCAAAATCTTAATTAAAAAATTCCCTGACAATTAAAAAAAAAAAAAAACTAATATTTGTGTTACAATAATTCACAACATTTTATATTGTGTTTTCTCTGTTCATTGTCCTGAAACCATCATCCATTAGATGTATGTTCCTGTCTGTAATCTAGCTGCATAGTCATATCCAAATCTATGTGTGTGTGTTGTGTGTGTGTGTGTGTGTGTGTGTGTGTGTGTGTGTGTGTGTGTGTGTGTGTGTGTGTGTGTGTGTGTGTATATATATATATAGGTGGACACTACAGGCAACCTGAAGCGGATCAGTCAGATAAGGCTGGTTCATTATCAGTACAAGCCTGAGTTTGCTTCCAGCATGGGCATCGACTCCAGCCCAGAGACTGGTAACTTATACTGTCGTTTTGGGTTAGACATTATAGACAATGAATTAACAGAAATCAGTGGCACTAGAAAAGTATTGCATTACCATCTTAATAACATTTGTATCGGAGAGTTATTTTTGTACTTCCTATCCTCCCGTACATTGCATTATCTAGGAGTGATGGGAGTTTACAGTAAGGTGTTGTATTATCTAGGAGGGATAGGAGATTACAGGAAGGTGTTGTATTATCCAGGAGCGATAGGAGTTTACAGTAAGGTGTTGTATTATCTAGGAGTGATAGGAGTTTACAGTAAGGTGTTGTATTATCGAGGAGTGATAGGAGTTTACAGTAAGGTGTTGTATTATCTAGGTGTGATAGGAGTTTACAGTAAGGTGTTGTATTATCTAGGAGTGATAGGAGTTTACAGGAAGGTGTTGTATTATCTAGGAGTGATAGGAGTTTACAGTAAGGTGTTGTATTATCTAGGAGTGATAGGAGTTTACAAGAAGGTGTTGTATTATCCAGGAGTGATAGGAGCTTACAGGAAGGTGTTGTATTATCTAGGAGTGATAGGAGTTTACAGTAAGTTGTTGTATTATCTAGGACTGATAGGAGTTTACAGTAAGGTGTTGTATTATCTAAGAGTGATAGGAGCTTACAGTAAGGTGTTGTATTATCCAGGAGTGATAGGAGCTTACCGTAAGGTGTTGTATTGTCTAGGTGTGATAGGAGTTCACAGTAAGATGTTGTATTATCTAGGTGTGATAGGAGTTTACAGTAAGGTGTTGTATTATCCAGGAGTGATAGGAGCTTACAGTAAGGTGTTGTATTATCCAGGAGTGATAGGAGTTTACAGTAAGGTGTTGTATTATCCAGGAGTGATAGGAGTTTACAGTAAGGTGTTGTATTATCCAGGAGTGATAGGAGTTTACAGTAAGGTGTTGTATTATCCAGGAGTGATAGGAGTTTACAGTAAGGTGTTGTATTATCCAGGAGTGATAGCTCAGGACGTGCAGCAGATCCTGCCTGAAGCTGTGAAGGAGGGCGGAGATGTGATCTGCTCTAACGGAGAGACCATCCCTAAACTACTGGTGGTTAACAAGGTGAGACACACGCTTTGCACGAGCACACAGCAACCAAGAAAACTGTATGTATTTAGTAGGGTTGCAAAGTTATTATAAAAATCCAAGTTGGAGAATTCCTGGAAGCAAGAGGAAATAACTGGGGAGGGATTAACTGGGGAGGGATTAACTGGGGAGGGATTAACTGGGGAGGGAATAACTGGGGAAGGATTAACTGGGGAGGGAATAACTGGGGAGGGAATAACTGGGGAGGGATTAACTGGGGAGGGATTAACTGGGGAGGGATTAACTGGGGAGGGATTAACTGGGGAGGGAATAACTGGGGAGGGATTAACTGGGGAGGGATTAACTGGGGAGGGAATAACTGGGGAGGGATTAACTGGGGAGGGAATAACTGGGGAGGGATTAACTGGGGAGGGAATAACTGGGGAGGGATTAACTGGGGAGGGAATAACTGGGGAGGGATTAACTGGGGAGGAAATAACTGGGGAGGAAATAACTGGGGAGGGAATAACTGGGGAGGGATTAACTGGGGAGGGAATAACTGGGGAGGGATTAACTGGGGAGGGAATAACTGGGGAGGGAATAACTGGGGAGGGAATAACTGGGGAGGGAATAACTGGGGAGGGATTAACTGGGGAGGGAATAACTGGGGAGGGATTAACTGGGGAGGGAATAACTGGGGAGGGAATAACTGGGGAGGGAATAACTGGGGAGGGATTAACTGGGGAGGGAATAACTGGGGAGGGAATAACTGGGGAGGGATTAACTGGGGAGGGAATAACTGGGGAGGGAATAACTGGGGAGGAAATAACTGGGGAGGAAATAACTGGGGAGGGAATAACTGGGGAGGGATTAACTGGGGAGGGAATAACTGGGGAGGGATTAACTGGGGAGGGATTAACTGGGGAGGGAATAACTGGGGAGGGATTAACTGGGGAGGGAATAACTGGGGAGGGATTAACTGGGGAGGGAATAACTGGGGAGGGATTAACTGGGGAGGGAATAACTGGGGAGGGAATAACTGGGGAGGGATTAACTGGGGAGGGAATAACTGGGGAGGGAATAACTGGGGAGGAAATAACTGGGGAGGAAATAACTGGGGAGGGAATAACTGGGGAGGGATTAACTGGGGAGGGAATAACTGGGGAGGGAATAACTGGGGAGGAAATAACTGGGGAGAGAATAACTGGGGAGGGATTAACTGGGGAGGGAAACGCGAAATCCTCCAACCGAGATTTCTGATGAACCAGAGAACTCTGGAAAAGATTTCAGAATATGGCAACAGACACACAAACGCCAACTTCTGTGCCTCTCTCTCCCTCTCTCTCCCTCTCTCTACCCTTCTCTCTCCTATCTCTCTCTCTCCCTCTCTCTCTCTAACTCTCTCTCCTCTCTCTCCCTCTACCTTTCTCTCCTCCTCGTTCTCCTCTTCGCTCCCTCTCTCTCTCTCTCTCTCCCTCCCTCTCCTCTCTAGGACCGTATCTTCATGGAGAACGTCGGTGCAGTGAAGGAGCTGTGTAAACTGACTGACAACCTGGAGACTCGTATAGATGAGCTGGAGCGCTGGAGCAGGAAGCTGGCCAAACTCCGCCGTCTGGACAGTATGAAGAGTACCGTCAGCGGAGGCACCACCAGGTAGGACACGCCTGGATATTATGCATTGCGTAGGTGCACCTGATTTACACTACTGGTAAACTACTATTCCACTGGTTCCATTGTACCACTGAAATGATTTAATCTTCTTACCGTCTCTCTAGCCAATCAGGAAGCCAGTTCAGCAGGACAGGAAGTGTCCCTATGAAGAAGAAGAAGACAGTCAAACCTGGGAGCAAGGTGAGTCTCTCTGACCTGTATGTTTCTCTACGTATCAAAATGTCTATAGACTCAAAATGGATGGTATTTAGTCAGGATCATTAGGATTGACAGAAATTATGATGAACAGATAGTATAATTAGCATATATTATGATTAGCATATCTCATAATTAACCTAAATTATGATAAACATATATTGTGCTTAACATATATTATAATTAACATACATTATGGTAAACAGATATTATGATTAACAGATAGTCCAATTAACATATATTATTATTTATTTATATATATATATATATACAGTGCCTTGCGAAAGTATTCGGCCCCCTTGAACTTTGCGACCTTTTGCCACATTTCAGGCTTCAAACATAAAGATATAAAACTGTATGTTTTTGTGAAGAATCAACAACAAGTGGGACACAATCATGAAGTGGAACGACATTTATTGGATATTTCAAACTTTTTTAACAAATCAAAAACGGAAAAATTGGGCGTGCAAAATTATTCAGCCCCCTTAAGTTAATACTTTGTAGCGCCACCTTTTGCTGCGATTACAGCTGTAAGTCGCTTGGGGTATGTCTCTATCAGTTTTGCACATCGAGAGACTGACATTTTTTCCCATTCCTCCTTGCAAAACAGCTTGAGCTCAGTGAGTTTGGATGAAGAGCATTTGTGAACAGCAGTTTTCAGTTCTTTCCACAGATTCTCGATTGGATTCAGGTCTGGACTTTGACTTGGCCATTCTAACACCTGGATATGTTTATTTTTGAACCATTCCATTGTAGATTTTGCTTTATGTTTTGGATCATTGTCTTGTTCGAAGACAAATCTCCGTCCCAGTCTCAGGTCTTTTGCAGACTCCATCAGGTTTTCTTCCAGAATGGTCCTGTATTTGGCTCCATCCGTCTTCCCATCAATTTTAACCATCTTCCCTGTCCCTGCTGAAGAAAAGCAGGCCCAAACCATGATGCTGCCACCACCATGTTTGACAGTGGGGATGGTGTGTTCAGCTGTGTTGCTTTTACGCCAAACATAACGTTTTGCATTGTTGCCAAAAAGTTCAATTTTGATTTCATCTGACCAGAACACCTTCTTCCACATGTTTGGTGTGTCTCCCAGGTGGCTTGTGGCAAACTTTAAACAACACTTTTTATGGATATCTTTAAGAAATGGCTTTCTTCTTGCCACTCTTCCATAAAGGCCAGATTTGTGCAATATACGACTGATTGTTGTCCTATGGACAGAGTCTCCCACCTCAGCTGTAGATCTCTGCAGTTCATCCAGAGTGATCATGGGCGTCTTGGCTGCATCTCTGATCAGTCTTCTCCTTGTATGAGCTGAAAGTTTAGAGGGACGACCAGGTCTTGGTAGATTTGCAGTGGTCTGATACTCCTTCCATTTCAATATTATCGCTTGCACAGTGCTCCTTGGGATGTTTAAAGCTTGGGAAATATTTTTGTATCCAAATCCGGCTTTAAACTTCTTCACAACAGTATCTCAGACCTGCCTGGTGTGTTCCTTGTTCTTCATGATGCTCTCTGCGCTTTTAACGGACCTCTGAGACTATCACAGTGCAGGTGCATTTATACTGAGACTTTATTACACACAGGTGGATTGTATTTATCATCATTAGTCATTTAGGTCAACATTGGATCATTCAGAGATCCTCACTGAACTTCTGGAGAGAGTTTGCTGCACTGAAAGTAAAGGGGCTGAATAATTTTGCACGCCCAATTTTTCAGTTTTTGATTTGTTAAAAAAGTTTGAAATATCCAATAAATGTCGTTCCACTTCATGATTGTGTCCCACTTGTTGTTGATTCTTCACAAAAAAATACAGTTTTATATCTTTATGTTTGAAGCCTGAAATGTGGCAAAAGGTCGCAAAGTTCAAGGGGGCCGAATACTTTCTCAAGGCACTGTATATACAGTGGGGCAAAAAAGTATTTAGTCAGCCACCAATTGTGCAAGTTCTCCCACTGACAAAGATGAGAGAGGCCTGTAATTTTCATTATAGGTACACTTCAACTATGACAGACAAAATGAGAGAAAAAAATCCTGAAAATCACATTGTAGGATTTTTTATGAATTTAGTTGCAAATGATGGTGGAAAATAAGTATTTGGTCAATAACAAAAGTTTATCTCAATACTGTTATATACCCTTTGTTGGCAATGACAGAGGTCAAACATTTTCTGTAAGTCTTCACAAGGTTTTCACACACTGTTGCTGGTATTTTGGCCCATTCCTCCATGCAGATCTCCTCTAGATCAGTGATGTTTTGGGGTTGTTGCTGGGCAACACGGACTTTCAACTCCCTTCAAAGATTTTCTATGGGGTTGAGATCTGGAGACTGGCTAGGCCACTCCAGGATCTTGAAATTAATCTTACGAAGCCACTCCTTCATTGCCCGGGCGGTGTGTTTGGGATCATTGTCATGCTGAAAGACCCAGCCACGTTTCATCTTCAATGCCGTTGCTGATGGAAGGAGGTTTTCACTCAAAATCTCACGATACATGGCCCCATTCATTCTTTCCTTTACACGGATCAGTCGTCCTGGTTCCTTTGCAGAAAAACAGCCCCAAAGCATGATGTTTCCACCCCCATGCTTCACAGTAGGTATGGTGTTCTTTGGATGCAACTCAGCATTCTTTGTCCTCCAAACACGACGAGTTGAGTTTTTACCAAAAGGTTATATTTCGGTTTCATCTGACCATATGACATTCTCCCAATCTTCTTCTGGATCATCCAAATGCTCTCTAGCAAACTTCAGACGGGCCTGGACATGTACTGGCTTAAGCAGGGGGACACGTCTGGCACTGCAGGATTTGAGTCCCTGGCGGCGTAGTGTGTTACTGATGGTAGGCTTTGTTACTTTGGTCCCAGCTCTCTGCAGGTCATTCACTAGGTCCCCCCGTGTGGTTCTGGGATTTTTGCTCACCGTTCTTGTGATCATTTTGACCCCACGGGGTGAGATCTTGCGTGTAGCCCCAGATCGAGGGAGATTATCAGTGGTCTTGTATGTCTTCCATTTCCTAATAATTGCTCCGACAGTTGATTTCTTCAAACCAAGCTGCTTACCTATTGCAGATTCAGTCTTCCCAGCCTGGTGCAGGTCTACAATTTTGTTTCTGGTGTCCTTTGACAGCTCTTTGGTCTTGGCAATAGTGGAGTTTGGAGTGTGACTGTTTTAGGTTGTGGACAGGTGTCTTTTATACTGATAACAAGTTCAAACAGGTGCCATTAATACAGGTAATGAGTGGAGGACAGAGGAGCCACTTAAAGAAGAAGTTACAGGTCTGTGAGAGTCTGTTTGTAGGTGACCAAATACTTATTTTCCACCATAATTTGCAAATAAATTCATAAAAAATCCTACAATGTGATTTTCTGGATTTAAAAAATAATAATTTTGTCTGTCATAGTTGAAGTGTACCTATGATGAAAATTACAGGCCTCTCATCTTTTTAAGTGAGAGAACTTGCACAATTGGTGGCTGACTAAATACTTTTTTTGCCCCACTATATATATTGTGATTAACAGATATTATAATTTATACATATTATGATTAACATATATTATAATTTATACATATTTTGATTAACATATATTATAACTATCAGGTATTATGAATAATATACATTATAATTATTATAATTATATTATAACCCCAGAGCAGGGCTGTATCAGTGTGTGGTACCACAGTCTAACCCCAGAGCAGGGCTGTATCAGTGTGTGGTTCCACAGTGTAACCCCAGAGCAGGGCTGTATCAGTGTGTGGTTCCACAGTGTAACCCCAGAGCAGGGCTGTATCAGTGTGTGGTTCTAACCTGTAGCTCTGTGTGGTTCCACAGTCTGACCCCAGAGCAGGGCTGTATCAGTGTGTGGTTCCACAGTGTAACCCCAGAGCAGGGCTGTATCAGTGTGTGGTTCCACAGTGTAACCCCAGAGCAGGGCTGTATCAGTGTGTGGTTCTAACCTGTAGCTCTGTGTGGTTCCACAGTCTAACCCCAGAGCAGGGCTGTATCAGTGTGTGGTTCCACAGTGTAACCCCAGAGCAGGGCTGTATCAGTGTGTGGTTCCACAGTGTAACCCCAGAGCAGGGCTGTATCAGTGTGTGGTTCCACAGTCTAACCCCAGAGCAGGGCTGTATCAGTGTGTGGTTCCACAGTGTAACCCCAGAGCAGGGCTGTATCAGTGTGTGGTTCCACAGTCTAACCCCAGAGCAGGGCTGTATCAGTGTGTGGTTCCACAGTGTAACCCCAGAGTAGAGCTGTATCAGTGTGTGGTTCCACAGTGTAACCCCAGAGTAGAGCTGTATCAGTGTGTGGTTCCACAGTGTAACCCCAGTGTAGAGCTGTATCAGTGTGTGGTTCCACAGTGTAACCCCAGAGTAGAGCTGTATCAGTGTGTGGTTCCACAGTGTAACCCCAGAGTAGAGCTGTATCAGTGTGTGGTTCCACAGTCTAACCCCAGAGTAGAGCTGTATCAGTGTGTGGTTCCACAGTGTAACCCCAGAGTAGAGCTGTATCAGTGTGTGATTCTAACCTGTAGCTCTGTGTGGTTCCAGAGTCTAACCCCAGAGTAGAGCTGTATCAGTGTGTGGTTCCACAGTCTAACCCCAGAGTAGAGCTGTATCAGTGTGTGGTTCCACAGTGTAACCCCAGAGTAGAGCTGTATCAGTGTGTGGTTCCACAGTCTGACCCCAGAGCAGGGCTGTATCAGTGTGTGGTTCCACAGTCTAACCCCAGAGTAGAGCTGTATCAGTGTGTGGTTCCACAGTGTAACCCCAGAGTAGAGCTGTATCAGTGTGTGGTTCCACAGTCTGACCCCAGAGCAGGGCTGTATCAGTGTGTGGTTCCACAGTCTAACCCCAGAGTAGAGCTGTATCAGTGTGTGGTTCCACAGTGTAACCCCAGAGTAGAGCTGTATCAGTGTGTGGTTCCACAGTCTAACCCCAGAGTAGAGCTGTATCAGTGTGTGGTTCCAGAGTCTAACCCCAGAGTAGAGCTGTATCAGTGTGTGGTTCCAGAGTCTAACCCCAGAGTACAGCTGTATCAGTGTGTGGTTCCAGAGTCTAACCCCAGAGTACAGCTGTATCAGTGTGTGGTTCTAACCTGTAGCTCTGTGTGGTTCCACAGTCTGACCCTAGAGCAGGGCTGTATCAGTGTGTGGTTCTAACCTGTAGCTCTGTGTGGTTCCACAGTGTAACCCCAGAGTACAGCTGTATCAGTGTGTGGTTCTAACCTGTAGCTCTGTGTGATTCCAGAGTCTGACCCCAGAGCAGGGCTGTATCAGTGTGTGGTTCTAACCTGTAGCTCTGTGTGATTCCAGAGTCTGACCCCAGAGCAGGGCTGTATCAGTGTGTGGTTCTAACCTGTAGCTCTGTGTGATTCCAGAGTCTGACCCCAGAGCAGGGCTGTATCAGTGTGTGGTTCCACAGTCTAACCCCAGAGTAGAGCTGTATCAGTGTGTGGTTCCACAGTCTAACCCCAGAGCAGGGCTGTATCAGTGTGTGGTTCCAGTGTAACCCCAGAGTAGAGCTGTATCAGTGTGTGGTTCCACAGTCTAACCCCAGAGCAGGGCTGTATCAGTGTGTGGTTCCAGTGTAACCCCAGAGTAGAGCTGTATCAGTGTGTGGTTCCAGTCTAACCCCAGAGCAGGGCTGTATCAGTGTGTGGTTCCACAGTCTAACCCCAGAGTAGAGCTGTATCAGTGTGTGGTTCCACAGTCTAACCCCAGAGCAGGGCTGTATCAGTGTGTGGTTCCAGTGTAACCCCAGAGTAGAGCTGTATCAGTGTGTGGTTCCACAGTCTAACCCCAGAGCAGGGCTGTATCAGTGTGTGGTTCCAGTGTAACCCCAGAGTAGAGCTGTATCAGTGTGTGGTTCCAGTGTAACCCCAGAGTAGAGCTGTATCAGTGTGTGGTTCTAACCTGTAGCTCTGTGTGGTTCCAGAGTCTGACCCCAGAGCAGGGCTGTATCAGTGTGTGGTTCCACAGTGTAACCCCAGAGTACAGCTGTATCAGTGTGTGGTTCTAACCTGTAGCTCTGTGTGATTCCAGAGTCTGACCCCAGAGCAGGGCTGTATCAGTGTGTGGTTCTAACCTGTAGCTCTGTGTGATTCCAGAGTCTGACCCCAGAGCAGGGCTGTATCAGTGTGTGGTTCTAACCTGTAGCTCTGTGTGATCCCAGAGTCTGACCCCAGAGCAGGGCTGTATCAGTGTGTGGTTCCACAGTCTAACCCCAGAGTAGAGCTGTATCAGTGTGTGGTTCCACAGTCTGACCCCAGAGCAGGGCTGTATCAGTGTGTGGTTCCACAGTGTAACCCCAGAGTACAGCTGTATCAGTGTGTGGTTCTAACCTGTAGCTCTGTGTGATTCCAGAGTCTGACCCCAGAGCAGGGCTGTATCAGTGTGTGGTTCTAACCTGTAGCTCTGTGTGATTCCAGAGTCTGACCCCAGAGCAGGGCTGTATCAGTGTGTGGTTCTAACCTGTAGCTCTGTGTGATTCCAGAGTCTGACCCCAGAGCAGGGCTGTATCAGTGTGTGGTTCCACAGTCTAACCCCAGAGTAGAGCTGTATCAGTGTGTGGTTCCACAGTCTAACCCCAGAGCAGGGCTGTATCAGTGTGTGGTTCCAGTGTAACCCCAGAGTAGAGCTGTATCAGTGTGTGGTTCCAGTCTAACCCCAGAGCAGGGCTGTATCAGTGTGTGGTTCCACAGTCTAACCCCAGAGTAGAGCTGTATCAGTGTGTGGTTCCACAGTCTAACCCCAGAGCAGGGCTGTATCAGTGTGTGGTTCCAGTGTAACCCCAGAGTAGAGCTGTATCAGTGTGTGGTTCCACAGTCTAACCCCAGAGCAGGGCTGTATCAGTGTGTGGTTCCAGTGTAACCCCAGAGTAGAGCTGTATCAGTGTGTGGTTCCAGTGTAACCCCAGAGTAGAGCTGTATCAGTGTGTGGTTCTAACCTGTAGCTCTGTGTGGTTCCAGAGTCTAACCCCAGAGTAGAGCTGTATCAGTGTGTGGTTCTAACCTGTAGCTCTGTGTGATTCCAGAGTCTGACCCCAGAGCAGGGCTGTATCAGTGTGTGGTTCTAACCTGTAGCTCTGTGTGATTCCAGAGTCTGACCCCAGAGCAGGGCTGTATCAGTGTGTGGTTCTAACCTGTAGCTCTGTGTGATTCCAGAGTCTGACCCCAGAGCAGGGCTGTATCAGTGTGTGGTTCCACAGTCTAACCCCAGAGTAGAGCTGTATCAGTGTGTGGTTCCACAGTCTAACCCCAGAGCAGGGCTGTATCAGTGTGTGGTTCCAGTGTAACCCCAGAGTAGAGCTGTATCAGTGTGTGGTTCCACAGTCTAACCCCAGAGCAGGGCTGTATCAGTGTGTGGTTCCAGTGTAACCCCAGAGTAGAGCTGTATCAGTGTCTGGTTCCAGTCTAACCCCAGAGCAGGGCTGTATCAGTGTGTGGTTCCAGTGTAACCCCAGAGTAGAGCTGTATCAGTGTGTGGTTCCACAGTCTAACCCCAGAGCAGGGCTGTATCAGTGTGTGGTTCCAGTGTAACCCCAGAGTAGAGCTGTATCAGTGTGTGGTTCCAGTGTAACCCCAGAGTAGAGCTGTATCAGTGTGTGGTTCTAACCTGTAGCTCTGTGTGGTTCCAGAGTCTAACCCCAGAGTAGAGCTGTATCAGTGTGTGGTTCTAACCTGTAGCTCTGTGTGGTTCCACAGTCTGACCCCAGAGCAGGGCTGTATCAGTGTGTGATTCTAACCTGTAGCTCTGTGTGGTTCCAGAGTCTGACCCCAGAGCAGGGCTGTATCAGTGTGTGGTTCCACAGTCTAACCCCAGAGTAGAGCTGTATCAGTGTGTGGTTCCACAGTCTAACCCCAGAGTAGAGCTGTATCAGTGTGTGGTTCCACAGTCTAACCCCAGAGTAGAGCTGTATCAGTGTGTGGTTCCACAGTCTAACCCCAGAGTAGAGCTGTATCAGTGTGTGGTTCCAGAGTCTGACCCCAGAGCAGGGCTGTATCAGTGTGTGGTTCTAACCTGTAGCTCTGTGTGATTCCAGAGTCTGACCCCAGAGCAGGGCTGTATCAGTGTGTGGTTCCACAGTCTAACCCCAGAGTAGAGCTGTATCAGTGTGTGGTTCCACAGTCTAACCCCAGAGCAGGGCTGTATCAGTGTGTGGTTCCAGTGTAACCCCAGAGTAGAGCTGTATCAGTGTGTGGTTCCAGTCTAACCCCAGAGCAGGGCTGTATCAGTGTGTGGTTCCACAGTCTAACCCCAGAGTAGAGCTGTATCAGTGTGTGGTTCCACAGTCTAACCCCAGAGCAGGGCTGTATCAGTGTGTGGTTCCAGTGTAACCCCAGAGTAGAGCTGTATCAGTGTGTGGTTCCACAGTCTAACCCCAGAGCAGGGCTGTATCAGTGTGTGGTTCCAGTGTAACCCCAGAGTAGAGCTGTATCAGTGTGTGGTTCCAGTGTAACCCCAGAGTAGAGCTGTATCAGTGTGTGGTTCTAACCTGTAGCTCTGTGTGGTTCCAGAGTCTAACCCCAGAGTAGAGCTGTATCAGTGTGTGGTTCTAACCTGTAGCTCTGTGTGATTCCAGAGTCTGACCCCAGAGCAGGGCTGTATCAGTGTGTGGTTCTAACCTGTAGCTCTGTGTGATTCCAGAGTCTGACCCCAGAGCAGGGCTGTATCAGTGTGTGGTTCTAACCTGTAGCTCTGTGTGATTCCAGAGTCTGACCCCAGAGCAGGGCTGTATCAGTGTGTGGTTCCACAGTCTAACCCCAGAGTAGAGCTGTATCAGTGTGTGGTTCCACAGTCTAACCCCAGAGCAGGGCTGTATCAGTGTGTGGTTCCAGTGTAACCCCAGAGTAGAGCTGTATCAGTGTGTGGTTCCACAGTCTAACCCCAGAGCAGGGCTGTATCAGTGTGTGGTTCCAGTGTAACCCCAGAGTAGAGCTGTATCAGTGTCTGGTTCCAGTCTAACCCCAGAGCAGGGCTGTATCAGTGTGTGGTTCCAGTGTAACCCCAGAGTAGAGCTGTATCAGTGTGTGGTTCCACAGTCTAACCCCAGAGCAGGGCTGTATCAGTGTGTGGTTCCAGTGTAACCCCAGAGTAGAGCTGTATCAGTGTGTGGTTCCAGTGTAACCCCAGAGTAGAGCTGTATCAGTGTGTGGTTCTAACCTGTAGCTCTGTGTGGTTCCAGAGTCTAACCCCAGAGTAGAGCTGTATCAGTGTGTGGTTCTAACCTGTAGCTCTGTGTGGTTCCACAGTCTGACCCCAGAGCAGGGCTGTATCAGTGTGTGATTCTAACCTGTAGCTCTGTGTGGTTCCAGAGTCTGACCCCAGAGCAGGGCTGTATCAGTGTGTGGTTCCACAGTCTAAACCCAGAGTAGAGCTGTATCAGTGTGTGGTTCCACAGTCTAACCCCAGAGTAGAGCTGTATCAGTGTGTGGTTCCACAGTCTAACCCCAGAGTAGAGCTGTATCAGTGTGTGGTTCCACAGTCTAACCCCAGAGTAGAGCTGTATCAGTGTGTGGTTCCAGAGTCTGACCCCAGAGCAGGGCTGTATCAGTGTGTGATTCTAACCTGTAGCTCTGTGTGGTTCCACAGTCTGACCCCAGAGCAGGGCTGTATCAGTGTGTGGTTCTAACCTGTAGCTCTGTGTGGTTCCAGAGTCTGACCCCAGAGCAGGGCTGTATCAGTGTGTGGTTCCACAGTCTAACCCCAGAGTAGAGCTGTATCAGTGTGTGGTTCCACAGTCTAACCCCAGAGTAGAGCTGTATCAGTGTGTGGTTCCAGAGTCTGACCCCAGAGCAGGGCTGTATCAGTGTGTGGTTCTAACCTGTAGCTCTGTGTGATTCCAGAGTCTGACCCCAGAGCAGGGCTGTATCAGTGTGTGGTTCCACAGTCTAACCCCAGAGTAGAGCTGTATCAGTGTGTGGTTCCACAGTCTAACCCCAGAGCAGGGCTGTATCAGTGTGTGGTTCCAGTGTAACCCCAGAGTAGAGCTGTATCAGTGTGTGGTTCCACAGTCTAACCCCAGAGCAGGGCTGTATCAGTGTGTGGTTCCAGTGTAACCCCAGAGTAGAGCTGTATCAGTGTGTGGTTCCAGTCTAACCCCAGAGCAGGGCTGTATCAGTGTGTGGTTCCAGTGTAACCCCAGAGTAGAGCTGTATCAGTGTGTGGTTCCACAGTCTAACCCCAGAGTAGAGCTGTATCAGTGTGTGGTTCCAGTGTAACCCCAGAGTAGAGCTGTATCAGTGTGTGGTTCTAACCTGTAGCTCTGTGTGGTTCCAGAGTCTAACCCCAGAGTAGAGCTGTATCAGTGTGTGGTTCTAACCTGTAGCTCTGTGTGGTTCCACAGTCTGACCCCAGAGCAGGGCTGTATCAGTGTGTGATTCTAACCTGTAGCTCTGTGTGGTTCCAGAGTCTGACCCCAGAGCAGGGCTGTATCAGTGTGTGGTTCCACAGTCTAACCCCAGAGTAGAGCTGTATCAGTGTGTGGTTCCACAGTCTAACCCCAGAGTAGAGCTGTATCAGTGTGTGGTTCCACAGTCTAACCCCAGAGTAGAGCTGTATCAGTGTGTGGTTCCACAGTCTAACCCCAGAGTAGAGCTGTATCAGTGTGTGGTTCCAGAGTCTGACCCCAGAGCAGGGCTGTATCAGTGTGTGATTCTAACCTGTAGCTCTGTGTGGTTCCACAGTCTGACCCCAGAGCAGGGCTGTATCAGTGTGTGGTTCTAACCTGTAGCTCTGTGTGGTTCCAGAGTCTGACCCCAGAGCAGGGCTGTATCAGTGTGTGGTTCCACAGTCTAACCCCAGAGTAGAGCTGTATCAGTGTGTGGTTCCACAGTCTAACCCCAGAGTAGAGCTGTATCAGTGTGTGGTTCCAGAGTCTGACCCCAGAGCAGGGCTGTATCAGTGTGTGGTTCTAACCTGTAGCTCTGTGTGATTCCAGAGTCTGACCCCAGAGCAGGGCTGTATCAGTGTGTGGTTCCACAGTCTAACCCCAGAGTAGAGCTGTATCAGTGTGTGGTTCCACAGTCTAACCCCAGAGCAGGGCTGTATCAGTGTGTGGTTCCAGTGTAACCCCAGAGTAGAGCTGTATCAGTGTGTGGTTCCACAGTCTAACCCCAGAGCAGGGCTGTATCAGTGTGTGGTTCCAGTGTAACCCCAGAGTAGAGCTGTATCAGTGTGTGGTTCCAGTCTAACCCCAGAGCAGGGCTGTATCAGTGTGTGGTTCCAGTGTAACCCCAGAGTAGAGCTGTATCAGTGTGTGGTTCCACAGTCTAACCCCAGAGCAGGGCTGTATCAGTGTGTGGTTCCAGTGTAACCCCAGAGTAGAGCTGTATCAGTGTGTGGTTCCAGTGTAACCCCAGAGTAGAGCTGTATCAGTGTGTGGTTCTAACCTGTAGCTCTGTGTGGTTCCAGAGTCTAACCCCAGAGTAGAGCTGTATCAGTGTGTGGTTCTAACCTGTAGCTCTGTGTGGTTCCACAGTCTGACCCCAGAGCAGGGCTGTATCAGTGTGTGATTCTAACCTGTAGCTCTGTGTGGTTCCAGAGTCTGACCCCAGAGCAGGGCTGTATCAGTGTGTGGTTCCACAGTCTAACCCCAGAGTAGAGCTGTATCAGTGTGTGGTTCCACAGTCTAACCCCAGAGTAGAGCTGTATCAGTGTGTGGTTCCACAGTCTAACCCCAGAGTAGAGCTGTATCAGTGTGTGGTTCCAGAGTCTGACCCCAGAGCAGGGCTGTATCAGTGTGTGATTCTAACCTGTAGCTCTGTGTGGTTCCACAGTCTGACCCCAGAGCAGGGCTGTATCAGTGTGTGGTTCTAACCTGTAGCTCTTTGTGGTTCCAGAGTCTGACCCCAGAGCAGGGCTGTATCAGTGTGTGGTTCCACAGTCTAACCCCAGAGTAGAGCTGTATCAGTGTGTGGTTCCACAGTCTAACCCCAGAGTAGAGCTGTATCAGTGTGTGGTTCCAGAGTCTGACCCCAGAGCAGGGCTGTATCAGTGTGTGATTCTAACCTGTAGCTCTGTGTGGTTCCAGAGTCTGACCCCAGAGCAGGGCTGTATCAGTGTGTGATTCTAACCTGTAGCTCTGTTTGGTTCCAGAGTCTGACCCCAGAGCAGGGCTGTATCAGCCACAGGGTGATGCAGGGAATCATTCTGGCTCTCGTCGTCGTCATGACCTTCAGTGTCATCTCCATGTCCGTCCTGTACGTGTTGACACTGCACCACCGAGCCGACGTCTCTGAGAAGGCTGAGTATGTATGCTGTTCTCATCAGGCAGACACAGTACATTAGACGTACCTGTACATGAGATACCTCAACCATCTACACTATATGAGATACCTCAATCATATACATGAAATACCTCAATCATATACATGATATACCTCAATTATTAACACTACATGAGATACCTCAATCATATACACTACATGAGATACCTCAATCATATACATATATATACTCTCTATACTCTCTCTCTCTCTCTCTTCCTCAATCTGTCTCTCTCTCTCCCTTCTCTCTCTCTCTCTCTCTCTCCCTTCTCTCTCTCTCTCTTCCTCGCTCTCTCTTTCTGTCTCTCCTTTCTCTCTCTCTCTCTCTCTCTCTCTCTCTCCCTTCTCCCTTCTCTCTCTCTCCCTTGTCTCTCTCTCTCCCTTCTCTCTCTCCCTCTTCCTCACTGTCTTTCCCTTCCCTTCCCTTCTCTCTCTCTCTCTCTCTCTCTCTCTTTATCTCTCTCCCTTTCTCTCCTTCTCCCCCCTTTCCCCTCTCACCCTCCCATTCTCTTATCTTTGATTAATACTGTACTGTAGGTTTGTGATAAGGGCGTTTCTTTGCCTGCGTCTCAAGAGGTCATGACTAATTTCTACTGTTGACTTTTAATACTGTACTGTAGGTTGACTTGCTTGCCAGTCCAGTCTGGGACATTACAAGTAGGCCTATACAGACAAATGTACATGCAGTAGGCCTATACAGACAAATGTGCATGCAGTAGGCCTATACAGACAAATATACATGCAGTAGGCCTATACAGACAAATGTACATGCAGTAGGCCTATACAGACAAATGTACATGCAGTAGGCCTATACAGACACATTGGCATGCAGTAGGCCTATACAGACACATGTACATGCAGTAGGCCTATACAGACAAATGTACATGCAGTAGGCCTATACAGACACATGTACATGCAGTAGGCCAATACAGACAAATGTACATGCAGTAGGCCTATACAGACACATTGGCATGCAGTAGGCCTATACAGACACATGTACATGAAGTAGGCCTATACAGACACATGTGCATGCAGTAGGCCAAAACAGACACATGTACCTGCAGTAGGCTCAAACAGACAAATGTACATGCAGTAGGCCTGTACAGACAAATGTACATGCAGTAGGCCTATATAGACAAATGTACATGAAGTAGGCCTATACAGACAAATGTGCATGCAGTAGGCCTATACAGACACATATACATGCAGTAGGCCTATACAGACACATATACATGCAGTAGGCCTATACAGACACATGTGCATGCAGTAGGCCAAAACAGACACATGTACATGCAGTAGGCCTGTACAGACAAATGTACATGCAGTAGGCCTATACAGACACATATACATGCAGTAGGCCTATACAGACACATGTACATGCAGTAGACTGAAACAGACAAATGTACATGCAGTAGGCCTGTACAGACAAATGTACATGCAGTAGGCCTATACAGACACATATCCATGCAGTAGGCCTGTACAGACAAATGTGCATGCAGTAGGCCTATACAGACAAATGTACATGCAGTAGGCTGAAACAGACAAATGTACATGCAGTCGGCCTGTACAGACAAATGTACATGAAGTAGGCCTATACAGACAAATGTGCATGCAGTAGGCTGAAACAGACAAATGTACATGTAGTAGGCCTGTACAGACACATGTACATGAAGTAGGCCTATACAGACAAATGTACATGCAGTAGGCCGAAACAGACAAATGTACATGCAGTAGGCCTATACAGACACATGTACATGAAGTAGGCCTATACAGACAAATGTACATGCAGTAGGCCTATACAGACAAATGTACATGCAGTAGGCCGAAACAGACAAATGTACATGCAGTAGGCCTATACAGACAAATGTACATGCAGTAGGCCTATACAGACAAATGTACATGCAGTAGGCCTATACAGACACATGTACATGCAGTAGGCCAAAACAGACAAATGTACATGCAGTAGGCCTATACAGACACATGTGCATGCAGTAGGCCGAAACAGACAAATGCTTTGTGAAAGAATAAGGTTAGAGGTACATTTTCTGATTTCTGACTTCACATTATTTATTCAGCCCCCCCACCTGATGCTGTCTCTGCTTTTCTATTCTATTCTATTCTTTTCTATTCTATTTTTTTCTATTCTATTCGTTTCTTTTCTATTCTATTCTATTCTATTCTATTCTATTCTTTTCTATTCTATTCTATTCTATTCTATTATTTTCTATTCTATTCTATTCTCTGTGTTCTCTCTGACTGTACTGTAAAGGGGTGGCAGGTTTGCCTAGTGGTTAGAGCATTGGGCCAGTAACTGAAAGGTTGCTAAATCAAATCCCCCGAGCTGACAAGGTAAAAAAAAAATTGTCGTCCTACCCCTGAACCAGGCGGTTAAACCCACTGTTCTCCTGAACCAGGCGGTTAAACCCACTGTTCCCCTGAACCAGGCGGTTAAACCCACTGTTCCCCTGAACCAGGCAGTTAAACCCACTGTTCCCCTGAACCAGGCAGTTAACCCACTGTTCCCCTGAACCAGGCAGTTAACCCCACTGTTCCTAGACCGTCATTTGAAAATAAGAATTTGTTCTTAACTGACTTGCCTGGTTAAATTAATAAAGGTTAAAATGTTCTGACATCCCTCAGGTCCAGGTCTGCAGTGGGATCATCCAGAAGGACGGCCTCCGGTCCTCGATCCACCACCCCGACACTTCCAGGTCAGCGACACACACTGGGACACATGAATCAATGGCAGCCTACTTCATTACATTTGACAGTGTCTTGAATAACTGTCGTATCTGTTCTGTACAGATACCGTCCCGCCCTCTTCTTCACTGTCCAATCCTGCAGCTTGCTGCCCGCCTACAACTGCTACAAACAACCAATCAGCAACTGCTCTGTCGCCAAGCAACAACCAATCTACATCGGGTAAGAACACACCCTTCTGTCCTATCACACCAAACGAAAAGATTAACCCATACCTTCACTTCATTCATAACCTATAGCCCATACATAACTCATTCATAACCCATACATGACCCATTCATAACCCTTACATAACCCATACATGACCCATACATAACCCATACATGACCCATACGTAACCCTTACATGACCCATACATAACCCTTACATGACCTATACATGACCCATACATAATCCACTCATAACCCATTCATATCCAAGTCATAACCCATACATGACCCATACAAAACCCATACGTAACACATTCATAATCCACTCATAATCCATCCATAACCCATTCATAATCCACTCATAATCCACTCATAACCCATACATAACCCTTACATGACTCTTACATAACCCATATGTAACCTATATGTAACCTATACATAACCCTTACATGACCCATACGTAACCTATACATAACCCATATGTAACCTATACATGACCCATACATAACCCTTACATGACCCATACATAACTCTTTCATAACCCATATGTAACCCTTACATAACCCATACTTAACCCTTACATAACCCATATGTAACCTATACTTAACCCATACATGACTCTCACATAACCCATACATAACCCATATGTAACCTATACATAACCCTTGCATGACCCATACATGACCTGTGCATAACCCATATGTAACCTATATGTAACCCATACATAACCCATACGTAACCTATATGTAACCCATACATAACCCATACATGACCCATACATAACCCTTACATGACCCATGCATAACCCATACATAACCCTTACATAACCCATACATGACCCGTACATAACCCATACATAACCCATACATGACCCATACATAACCCATACATGACCCATACATAACCCTTACATGACCCATACATAACCCATACATGACCCATACATAACCCATACATGACCCATACATAACCCATACGTAACTTATACATAACCCATATGTAACCCATACATGACCCTTACATGACCCATGCATAACTCATACGTAACCTATATGTGACCCATACATAACCCATACATAGGCAGTGAGTAAACATTTCATAAACAACAAATATATCAACTTGCGTTCATTCATGACACCAGTCTCTCTCCTCTCTCCTGTAGAGCTGAGTAGTCTGGGCAGTATCAACAAGAAGGCCAAGTCCAGGCCTGTGGACAAGGACGGACGCTACCGGAACCGTCTCAGCCACACCTCCGCCCCCATGTACCTGTCCAAGGCGAAGAGACCTGCCCCTGCCCCTGCAGGAGACCTGGAGGTTGTAGGGGGGGCCACGAACCGGCTGCCTGGACCGGGTGGGCCTGGAGGCCAACAGACCCTGCCTCGGAGACAACGCCGGGACAACACACACAGCAACACAGAGGAGGAAGCAGGGGAAATATCATCCCCTTCCCTTATAGATCTACACATCCTGGAGACAGACCAACACATCTCATCACACAACTGTCCCCATCCTGACAGCTGCAGGTGGGTCTCCCTGTGTGGTTCTTCTTTAGACTGTATGAGTCAAATGTAGTTTCGACTGGAACGCAAAACCTTTGTGAAACACATTATATTATAGACATTTGACATAACTGGACAGTTTTGTCTCAATCTCTTCATTTCGAAGACTCAATCATGGACACTCTTACTGACGGGTGTAGCTGCTTTGCGTGATGTATTGTTGTCTCTACCTTCTTGACCTTTGTGCTGTTGTCTGGGCCCAATAATGTTTGTACCATGTTTTATTCTGCTAACATGTTGTGTCGCTACCATGCTGTGTTGTCATGTTGTGTTGCTACCATGCTGTGTTGTCATGTTGCGTTGCTACCATGTTGTGTTGCTAACATGCTGTGTTGTCATGTTGTGTTGCTACCATGTTGTGTTGCTACCATGTTGTGTTGTCATGTTGTGTTGCTACCATGTTTTATGCTGCTACCATGTTGTGTTGCTACCATATTGTGTTGCTACCATGCTGTGTTGTCATGTTGTGTTGCTAACATGCTGTGTTGTCATGTTGTGTTGCTACCATGTTGTGTTGCTACCATGTTGTGTTGCTACCATGTTGTGTTGCTACCATGTTGTTGCCATGTTGTGTTGCTACCATGTTGTTGTCATGTTGTGTTCCTACCATGTTGTGTTGCTACCATGTTGTTATCAGGTTGTGTTGCTACCATGTTGTTGTCATGTTGTGTTGTCATGTGTTGCTGCCTTGCTATGGTGTTGTCTTAGGTCTCTATGTAGTGTTGTGTTGCTGCCTTGCTATGGTGTCATCTTAGGTCTCCTATGTAGTGTTGTGTTGCTGACTTGCTATGGTGTTGTCTTAGGTCTCTATGTAGTGTTGTGATGTCTCTCTTGTCGTGATGTGTGTTTTGTCCTATATTAATATTTCATTTATTTGTATTAGTAATCCCAGCCCCCATCCCAGCAGGAGGCCTTTTGCCTTTTGGTAGGCCGTCATTGTAAATAAGAATTAGATCTTAACTGACTTGCCTGGTTAAATAAAGGTTAAATAAAAAAATTACAAATGTCAATAAAGATAAATTGCTTGTACTGTTGGGGTTTGTGTGACTGCATTACATAATGACTTTTATGTTTTATCTACAGCTATACCGTACCACTCTCCGCAATCAAGAACTCTTCCATGTCACAGATCACTCTACACATGATGTGAGTAGGCATGGTTACAGATCACTCTCCATGTGATGTGAGTAGGCATGGTTACAGATCACTCTACACATGATGTGAGTAGGCATGGTTACAGATCACTTTACACATGATGTGAGTAACCATGGTTACAGATCACTCTACACATGATGTGAGTAGCCATGGTTACAGATCACTCTACACATGATGTGAGTAGCCATGGTTACAGATCACTCTACACATGATGTGAGTAACCATGGTTACAGATCACTTTACACATGATGTGAGTAACCATGGTTACAGATCACTCTACACATGATGTGAGTAGCCATGGTTACAGATCACTCTACACATGATGTGAGTAGCCATGGTTACAGATCACTCTACACATGATGTGAGTAGCCATGGTTACAGATCACTCTACACATGATGTGAGTAGCCATGGTTACAGATCACTCTACACATGATGTGAGTAGCCATGGTTACAGATCACTCTACACATGATGTGAGTAGCCATGGCCAGACCACAGGACATAAAACAACAAAACAACTCAGCTATCTACAGTCATGATGAAGTCCATGACGGCTGCATGTGTTTACATGTAGTTGCCAAGCAGACAAACCTGTTTTTGTTACACAAAATAGGTGATTTACTAACTACACCTTTTCTATTGATCACGCGTGTAACGACTTGTCACCATCCTTCCCTCCGTCCTCAGTTCCTGTTTCTTCACAGTGTTGTAACGACTTGTCACCATCCTTCCCTCCGTCCTCAGTTCCTGTTTCTTCACAGTGTTGTAACGACTTGTCACCATCCTTCCCTCTGTCCTCAGTTCCTGTTTCTTCACAGTGTTGTAACGACATGCCACCATCCTTCCCTCTGTCCTCCGTCCTCAGTTCCTGTTTCTTCACAGTGTTGTAACGACATGCCACCATCCTTCCCTCTGTCCTCAGTTCCTGTTTCTTCACAATGTTGTAACGACATGCCACCATCCTTCCCTCTGTCCCCAGTTCCAGCGCCAGCGTGTGGGTCAGACAGTGTGGCGCCACCAGAGGACGTCTGTGTCCTGACCACACAGAGACAGAGCTTCACGCTGGAGAGAAAAAAGTCACTGAGGTACATCTATACACTTAATACAATATAACATATAAACTCAGCAAAAAGAGAAACGTCCTCTCACTGTCAACTGCGTTTATTTTCAGCAAACAAGATTCAACAACGGAGACATAAACTGAACAAGTTCCACTGACATGTGACTAACAGAAATGGAATAATGTGTCCCTGAACAAAGGGGGGGGGGGGGGGGGGGGTCAAAATCAAAAGTAACAGTCAGTATTTGTTGTGGTCACCAGCTGCATTAAGTACTGCAGTGCATCTCCTCCTCATGGACTGCACCAGATTTGCCAATTCTTGCTGTGAAATGTTACCACACTATTCCACCAAGGCACCTGCAAGTTCCCGGACATTTCTGGGGGGAATGGCCCTAGCCCTCACCCTCCGATCCAACAGGTCCCAGACTTGCTCAATGGGATTGAGATCTGGGCTCTTCGCTGGCCATGGCAGAACACTGACATTCCTGTCTTGCAGGAAATAATTCACAGAACGAGCAGTATGGCTGGTGGCATTGTCATGCTGGAGGGTCATGTCAGGATGAGTCTGCAGGAAGGGTACCACATGAGGTAGGAGAATGTCTTCCCTGTAACGCACAGCGTTGAGATTGCCTGCAATTACAACAAGCTCAGTCCGATGATGCTGTGACACACCACCCCAGACCATGACGGACCCTCCACCTCCAAATCGATCCCGCTCCAGAGTACAGGCCTTGGTGTAACGCTCATTCCTTCGACGATAAACGCGAATCCGACCATCACCCCTGGTGAGACAAAACTGTGACCTATCAGTGAAGAGCACTTTTAGCCAGTCCTGTCTGGTCCAACGACGGTGGGTTAGTGCCCATAGGCGACATTGTTGCCGGTGATGTCTGGTGAGGACCTGCCTTACAACAGACCTACAAGCCCTCAGTCTAGCCTCTCTCAGCCTATTGCGGACAGTCTGAGCACTGATGGAGGGATTGTGTGTTCCTGGTGTAACTCAGGCAGTAGTTGTTGCCATCCTGTACCTGTCCTGCAGGTGTGATGTTAGGATGTACCGATCCTGTGCAGGTGTTGTCACACGTGGTCTGCCACTGCGAGGACGATCAGCTGTCCGTCCTGTCTCCCTGTAGCGCTGTCTTAGGCGTCTCACAGTGCAGACATTGCAATTTATTGCCCTGGCCACACCTGCAGTCCTCATGCCTCCATGCAGCAGGCCTAAGGCACATTCACGCAGATTAGTAGGGACCCTGGGCATCTTTCCTTTGGTGTTTTTCAGAGTCATTAGAAAGGTCTCTTTAGTGTCCTAAGTTTTCATAACTGTGACCTTAATTGCCTACTGTCTGTAAGCTGTTAGAGTCTTAACGACTGTTCCACAGGTGCATGTTCATTAATTGTTTATGGTTCATTGACCAAGCATGGGAAACAGTGTTTAAACCCTTCACAATGAAGATCTGTGAAGATATTTGGATTTTTACTAATTATCTTTGAAAGACAGGGTCCTCTTTTTTTTGCTGAGTTCATCACTGACCAGGGTTCGGGGTTCGTTCTATTTCAACTAAGGAAGTAAACGGTAATTCCGATACTTTTCAAATGGGCTGAGTTGACGATGAGCTGTCCAATTGACCCCGACCCTGTTGTTGATGACTTTGCTTATGGAGCTACTAACTGACCTCTTGACCTCTTTCTCCTCAGGGAACAGATCACCTGTGGCCAGTATCTGTCCTGTCATTCCAGGACGTGACCTATCACTTCAGAGTGGCCGAGTCTGTGAGTATTGACTCGATTATATTTGATAATAAAAAATAAATAAAAAAAGGATTTAAAGTTGCTTCATCTTCATCTTCATCTTCTCCTGGCAGAGTGAAGTGAGGTGTGGCGCAGAGGAGGAGAATGTATCCATCACACCACCACCATACTCTGACTTCAACTTCCTCATTCAAAGCAGCTGCGCATGAGAGGAGAGGGAACTAAGCATGCAAACTTGTGTGCTTGCTTTGAATCTAGCCTATCCCCTGACTCAGGGTTTCTTAAAGGGGGGGGGGGGGGGGGGGGGGGGGGGGCTTTTGTCTACGTCCCCAGAGTCAGATGAACCCATTTTTATGTCTCTGCGTCCAGTATGAAGTTAGAGGTAGTTTTGCGAGCCAATGCTAACTAGCGTTAGCGCAATGACTGGAAGTCTACAGGAACAGCTAGCATTCTAGCTGTTCTCATATAGCTCAATGACTGGAAGTCCACAGGAACAATTTAGCGACTTTCTTCACACAGAGACATAAAACTGGTATTCACGAGTTCATCTGACTGGGGAAGTAGATAAAATCCCAACTATCCCTTTAACTACTACACCTCCTATCCCATCCCTCTCTCTCGCTCTCTCTCTGTCCCTCTCTCTCTCTCTCTCTCTCTCTCTCTCTCTTCTATCCATCCTGTCCTGTATAGAAACATATCCACCAAACTACAGCTCCTATGCACTTCATTGTATGAAACCTAGGTTTATCATAATGCTATAGTGTTATATTATGGCTTATAGATCTTTGTGTAATTTATAATATCCATTTTCCTGAACTTGTTTTGTGTCTCCTGTACACTCTAACCATTCCTTATGACTGAAAACACAAACCCTGTGTTGAATGTATGGTTTAATGCATTTGGTTCTAGTGAGAACACTGTATGTCAGCAGATGACAGGACATTAGACCTACATTCCGTTCTGGGCTGCTGTATGTCTCGACTTCCTGTCTGGATCCTCCCAGATGGCACCATAGTCAGTGGATTTGGATATACTACTGTAGAAGTTTGTCTCAAACATTATTTTGTCTATGCATTGTGGTAACGAAATCCCCCGGTTTTCTAGAAATCCCGTTTGGAAGATTCCCGCAATCAGAAGTGACGAAATCTGGAACCTTCAAAACATGATATTTGGAAAATCTGGGAATTTTGTGAAAGATACCAGAATTAAGTCTGACCTATCTGTTAGAGCAGATCAACTGTTGCCCTACGAGGTCCGGAGCCTGCTGGTTTTCTGTTCTACCTGATCATTCATTACACACACCTGGTGTCCCAGGTCTAAATCAGTCCCCGATTAGAGGGGAATCACACACCTGGTGTCCCAGGTCTAAATCAGGCCCTGATTAGAGGGGAATCACCCACCTGGTGTCCCCAGGTCTAAATCAATCCCTGATTAGAGGGTAATCACCCACCTGGTATCCCCAGGTCTAAATCAATCCCTGATTAGAGGGGAATCACCCACCTGGTGTCCCAGGTCTAAATCAGGCCCTGATTAGAGGGGAAGAATGAACAGAGTTGATTTTGAGGGTGTTAGAGAAACTGAACTAAAAAGCAGGTTTGCTCACTACCGTGAAGCTGAAACAAACTCAGCTACGGATACATTCAGAAATCTGATTTATCTATACAGATAGCTGATGATCCAGATAGCTGATGATCCAGATAGCTGATGATCCAGCTACCTGTATAGCTAAGAAATGCTAAGAAACACATTTTAATTGAAATGCATTAAATCACAGGAGTATATCAAATCTACAAGAAGTGAATGACTCAGCATGATAAGACTGGAGCATGATAAGACTGATAAGACTGGAGATGAACTCAGATAACTGGAAACGGTAGACCACTGTATACACCATAGCTACAGGACCCATATTGTCTGTCTATGGTATACACTGTCTGCTCTCAGCAGACACATTGTGTGCTCTGAAACACTGTACTGGAACCACAGAATTAGAATGACTCTGATTCTAAGATTCTATGATTCTATACACTGTACTGGAACCACAGAATTAGAATGACTCTGATTCTATGATTCTATACACTGTACTGAAACCACAGAATTAGAATGACTCTGATTCTATGATTCTATGATTCTAATTCTATACACTGTACTGGAACCACAGAATTAGAATGACTCTGATTCTATGATTCTAATTCTATACACTGTACTGGAACCACAGAATTAGAATGACTCTGATTCTATGATTCTAATTCTATACACTGTACTGGAACCACAGAATTAGAATGACTCTGATTCTAAGATTCTATGATTCTAATTCTATACACTGTACTGGAACCACAGAATTAGAATGACTCTGATTCTATGATTCTATGATTCTATACACTGTACTGGAACCACAGAATTAGAATGACTCTGATTCTATGATTCTATGATTCTATGATTCTAATTCTATACACTGTACTGGAACCACAGAATTAGAATGACTCTGATTCTATGATTCTATGATTCTATACACTGTACTGGAACCACAGAGTTAGAATGACTCTGATTCTATGATTCTAATTCTATACACTGTACGGTGACATTGGTATGCGCTGTATACTGTAGAATCCCAGCAGCTGATAACGGCATTGATCAGGTCCAACAAGGGACGATATGTTACAAGAACACTGGACATTTTCACACTGTATCTTGCCCACTGGATTTAATAATACTTAACCACTAGCCAAATACAATGTGTGTTTAAGAAGTACTTTCTTAGCTATATATTTTCTGTTTTATTTTGTTTGAATGGTAGAAGATCAGAGATGACTTTCTGCTCTGGATCGTGATGTTGATAGTCTCTCCAGACATGTTGATAGTCTCTCCCGTAGTCTCTCCAGACATCTGCTTTGCCTCCCACAATTTTCAAATGCTCCAACTTAGGGTCTGGTTTTCAAGACTAGACAACACAAGTATTGACATCTGAACTGCGTTTTTTTTAAACCGCTGGTGCCTTATCTTTCTCTATAAAACAGGAAGGCTGTCATCTTATCTCCAGACAGAAGCAGCTCATGGACTTGATTGAATGCTGTTCATGTCTGAGCCTATAGAGGCATCCATTTTGTGATCTGGGTCTTGTATAACCGAACAAGAAAGAAAGGGTTACCAGAGGTTACTCTAACACCTTCCTGAATGAGTCCAGAGGTCACTCTACAACCTTCCTGAATGAGTCCAGAAGTCACTCTAACATTCTCCTGAATGAGTCCAGATGTCACTCTAACATTCTCCTGAATGAGTCCAGAGGTCACTCTAACATTCTCCTGAATGAGTCCAGAGGTCACTAACATTCTCCTGAATGAGTCCAGAGGTCACTCTAACATTCTCCTGAATGAGTCCAGAGGTCACTAACATTCTCCTGAATGAGTCCAGAGGTCACTCTAACACCTTCCTGAATGAGTCCAGAGGTCACTCTAACATTCTCCTGAATGAGTCCAGAGGTCACTAACATTCTCCTGAATGAGTCCAGAGGTCACTCTAACACCTTCCTGAATGAGTCCAGAGGTCACTCTAACACCTTCCTGAATGAGTCCAGAGGTCACTCTAACACCTTCCTGAATGAGTCCAGAGGTCACACTAACACCTTCCTGAATGAGTCCAGAGGTCACTCTAACACCTTCCTGAATGAGTCCAGAGGTCACTATAACACCTTCCTGAATGAGTCCAGAGGTCACTCTAACACCTTCCTGAATGAGTCCAGAGGTCACTCTAACACCTTCCTGAATGAGTCCAGAGGTCACTCTAACACCTTCCTGAATGAGTCCAGAGGTCACTCTAACACCTTCCTGAATTAGTCCAGAGGTCACTCTAACACCTTTCTGAATGAGTCCAGAGGTCACTCTAACACCTTCCTGAATGAGTCCAGAGGTCACTCTAACACCTTCCTGAATGAGTCCAGAGGTCACTCTAACACCTTCCTGAATGAGTCCAGAGGTCACTCTAACACCTTCCTGAATGAGTTCAGAGGTCACTCTAACACCTTTCTGAATGAGTTCAGAGGTCACTCTAACACCTTCCTGAATTAGTCCAGAGGTCACACTAACACCTTCCTGAATGAGTTCAGAGGTCACTAACACCTTCCTGAATGAGTCCAGAGGTCACACTAACACCTTCCTGAATGAGTTCAGAGGTCACTCTAACACCTTCCTGAATGAGTTCAGAGGTCACTCTAACACCTTCCTGAATGAGTCCAGAGGTCACACTAACACCTTCCTGAATGAGTCCAGAGGTCACACTAACACCTTCCTGAATGAGTCCAGAGGTCACTCTAACACCTTCCTGAATGAGTCCAGAGGTCACTCTAACACCTTCCTGAATGAGTTCAGAGGTCACTAACACCTTCCTGAATGAGTCCAGAGGTCACTAACACCTTCCTGAATGAGTCCAGAGGTCACTCTAACACCTTCCTGAATGAGTTCAGAGGTCACTCTAACACCTTCCTGAATGAGTTCAGAGGTCACTCTAACACCTTCCTGAATGAGTCCAGAGGTCACTCTAACACCTTCCTGAATGAGTCCAGAGGTCACTCTAACACCTTCCTGAATGAGTCCAGAGGTCACTCTAACACCTTCCTGAATGAGTCCAGAGGTCACTCTAACACCTTCCTGAATGAGTTCAGAGGTCACTCTAACACCTTCCTGAATGAGTCCAGAGGTCACACTAACACCTTCCTGAATGAGTCCAGAGGTCACTCTAACACCTTCCTGAATGAGTCCAGAGGTCACACTAACACCTTCCTGAATGAGTCCAGAGGTCACTCTAACACCTTCCTGAATGAGTCCAGAGGTCACTCTAACACCTTCCTGAATGAGTCCAGAGGTCACTCTAACACCTTCCTGAATGAGTTCAGAGGTCACTCTAACACCTTCCTGAATGAGTCCAGAGGTCACTCTAACACCTTCCTGAATGAGTCCAGAGGTCACACTAACACCTTCCTGAATGAGTCCAGAGGTCACTCTAACACCTTCCTGAATGAGTCCAGAGGTCACTCTAACACCTTCCTGAATTAGTCCAGAGGTCACTCTAACACCTTCCTGAATGAGTCCAGAGGTCACTCTAACACCTTCCTGAATGAGTTCAGAGGTCACTCTAACACCTTCCTGAATGAGTCCAGAGGTCACTCTAACACCTTCCTGAATGAGTCCAGAGGTCACACTAACACCTTCCTGAATGAGTCCAGAGGTCACTCTAACACCTTCCTGAATGAGTCCAGAGGTCACTAACACCTTCCTGAATGAGTCCAGAGGTCACTCTAACACCTTCCTGAATGAGTCCAGAGGTCACTCTAACACCTTCCTGAATGAGTCCAGAGGTCACTCTAACACCTTCCTGAATGAGTTCAGAGGTCACTCTAACACCTTCCTGAATGAGTCCAGAGGTCACTCTAACACCTTCCTGAATGAGTTATAGATGTTAAACACTGGACTATAATATTATTCTGGCCTTTGCATTGATTGCTCTAAATCTGTGTAACACTTTTTGTCTTCCCCTCTCTGACGGGAAACAACACCCTGTCCCCGAAGTCATGTTTATATCCTCCTCTGGAAAGAGTTTTTCATTATTGTTATTGAGTTATTGTCTTTCCCTTTACTCACTGACCACTCCCCTCTTTGATATACTATCGACCATGTTCCTCATATGTCGTAACTATACACTACTTATTATATACATGTGTGATGAAGGACCCTTTGGACATCTGGTATCTGAATGCCTCAAGTTAACAAAGTATTCTGATACTGTGATCAGGTGTATTGAACACAGGTGTATTGAACACAGTCCTTCTAAGATCAGGTGTGTTGAAACAGGTGTATTGAACACAGTCCTTCTAAGATCAGGTGTGTTGAAACAGGTGTATTGAACACAGTCCTTCTAAGATCAGGTGTGTTGAAACAGGTGTATTGAACACAGTCCTTCTAAGATCAGGTGTGTTGAAACAGGTGTATTCACAGTCCTTCTAAGATCAGGTGTGTTGAAACAGGTGTATTGAACACAGTCCTTCTAAGATCAGGTGTGTTGAAACAGGTGTATTCACAGTCCTTCTAAGATCAGGTGTGTTGAAACAGGTGTATTGAACACAGTCCTTCTAAGATCAGGTGTGTTGAAACAGGTGTATTCACAGTCCTTCTAAGATCAGGTGTGTTGAAACAGGTGTATTGAACACAGTCCTTCTAAGATCAGGTGTGTTGAAACAGGTGTATTGAACACAGTCCTTCTAAGATCAGGTGTGTTGAAACAGGTGTATTCACAGTCCTTCTAAGATCAGGTGTGTTGAAACAGGTGTATTCACAGTCCTTCTAAGATCAGGTGTGTTGAAACAGGTGTATTGAACACAGTCCCTCTAAGATCAGGTGTGTTGAAACAGGTGTATTGAACACAGTCCTTCTAAGATCAGGTGTGTTGAAACAGGTGTATTGAACACAGTCCTTCTAAGATCAGGTGTGTTGAAGTTCTCACCTGACCTGTTGTGTCATGAGAAATATAAATAATAAAAAACATAATCAAATGAATATATTTCGTTGAACATGACAAAATATAAAGACATTGTACTATACTGTATTACCAATGTGATGTTGACATACATGAGTACAGTGTAATATTTTAGCTTATTTATAATGCACCAGCCAGCCTTTACAGTAAAACCAGCATATAGCATTGTATATATCAACTGATTTATGCTCTCTTGGGTGGTTCCATCTGGTTCCAAATGGTTCCAACTGGTTTCAAATGGTTCCAACTGGTTTCAAATGGTTCCAGCTGGTTTCAAATGGTTCCAACTGGTTTCAAATGGTTCCAACTGGTTTCAAATGGTTCCAACTGGTTCCAAATGGTTCCAAATGGTTCCAACTGGTTTCAAATGGTTCCAACTGGTTCCAAATGGTTCCAAATGGTTCCATCTGGTTTCAAATGGTTCCAAATGGTTCCAAATGGTTCCAACTGGTTTCAAATGGTTCCAAATGGTTCCAACTGGTTTCAAATGGTTCCAACTGGTTCCAAATGGTTCCAAATGGTTCCATCTGGTTTCAAATGGTTCCAAATGGTTCCAAATGGTTCCAACTGGTTTCAAATGGTTCCAAATGGTTCCAACTGGTTCCAAATGGTTCCAAATGGTTCCAACTGGTTTCAAATGGTTCCAACTGGTTCTAAATGGTTCCAAATGGTTCCATCTGGTTTCAAATGGTTCCAAATGGTTCCAAATGGTTCCACCTGTTTTCAAATGGTTTAGAAATTCATTAAATGTTACTGTGTAGCTTCATTTTGTAACAATGTATGCTCCTTTTTATGTTATTTTAGTTATATCATTATAATGTTGACTGTTGTTACTCTATCCTTGTTGTTGTTATATTATTCATATGTAAACATTGTTATGCTATATTATGAAACTCTGTGCCAATCAAAATCGCTAGTCGGCTTTTACCTGTCTCACTGGATAAGAAAACACACACACACACACAGAGAGAGAGAGAGAGAGAGAGAGAGAGAGAGAGAGAGAGAGAGAGAGAGAGAGAGAGAGAGAGAGAGAGTAGAGAATTGAAGGAGTTTGTCTGGTGGGAGTCCGTGATGTCATCGGGCTCCGTCTTGCTTGAGAAACAGCAGAGACCTAAAGAGGAAAGGCCATCCTGTGTCACACCCTGTCACACCTGGACCACCGATTGAGATGTGGCTTTTGTTAAGGAAATCAGGTGTTAAATGACACTTTAAATCTTTACTTCATTTTTTAAAAATACATTTATCTTATTACTCTAATTCTTATGGCTTAAAGCCCTTCAGAGCACTAAAATACTTAATGAAAACATAAATACCCCTCCTTCATTCACCTCTATACTATTCCTGTTCCTGCTTTTAAAGTCCTCCCTATAAATGTGTGATTTTTAGTCTTACCTCTTACTTTGTTTTTAATACACGATCATTACATTTATTTTGGAACCTTTGCTGTTTTGTATTTTTTGTGTTAAAGATGTTGTCATAATATGAATGCAGTGAATAAAATATTGATTGAAAACAAAATGTGTATTTTGGTTGGTTGATGGGATGGCCATGGGGCCATGGGGAGTTTAGGTCTACATATTTTATTGTAGAAGAGAGAGAGAGAGACAGAGAGAGACAGAGAGACAGATAGAGAGAGACAGAGAGAGAGGGTGAGAGAGAGACAGAGAGAGAGAGAGAGAGAGAGAGAGGAAGAGGCTGAAATGAGATCAAACAGACCCACAAAGAAATTGAAAACAAATCAAACATTGATCAACTCTGTTGGGCAACAGAGTCAATCTGTTGGGCAAAATATCGCAGTGCGCCATCACAGCAGCAAGATTTGTGGCCCGTTGCCTTGAGAGAAGGGAAACCAGTGGAGAACAAACAAGACAACCTATATTTATCTGTTAATTTATTTTCCCTTTCATACTTCAACTATTTGCACATCGTTACAACACTGTACATGACATTTGAAATGTCTATATTCTATTAAAACTTTTGTGAGTGTAATTCTTTGGCAATGCAAACACGTTTCCCATGCCAATACAGCCCTTTGCATTGAATTTAAATTTAATTGAAAGAGAAAGAGAAAGAGAGAGCGAGACAGTGTGCATCACAGCAGCACGATATGTGACCTGCTGCCACAAAAAAAGGGCAACCAGTAAAGAGCAAACACCATTGTAAATACAACCCATATTTATGTTTATTTATTTTCCATTTTGTACTTTAACCATTTGCAGAGAGAGAGAGAGAGAGAGAGAGAGAGAGAGAGAGAGAGAGAGAGAGAGAGAGAGAGAGAGAGAGAGAGAGAGAGAGAGCGAGAGAGGGGGGGAGAGAGAGAGACAGAGAGAGAGAGACAGAGAGAGAGAGACAGAGAGAGAGAGAGAGAGAGAGAGAGAGAGACCGAGAGAGAGACAGAGAGACAGAGAGAGAGAGGGAGAGAGAGAGACAGAGAGACAGAGAGAGAGAGACAGAGAGAGAGAGACAGAGAGACCGAGAGAGAGAGAGAGAGAGAGACAGAGAGAGAGAGACAGAGAGAGAGAGAGAGAGAGAGAGAGAGAGACAGAGAGAGAGAGAGAGAGATTAGATCCCACTAGCACAAAATCATTTCAGGTAAAGGAATACGTTTGGGAATAAATCAATGAATAAATAAACTATGGATTTGGAGTGAAAGTGTTTTTCTCCAGCCCGCTAGGTGGCGGCCAAGTGTTTTTTATGTTGTCTAGAGAACCTCTGGAGAACTGACGTGGCTCTTTCCTCTTTGGTTCTGCAGTAGGAGCAAGCAAGCAACAACTCAACAAAATGGTAAGGGATTTGTATCTAATGCACGGTTTTCTAAGAATAACGTGAATATGAAATGCTGCTTATAGCTACGTAATGCCATTTGTCCTAATGAAAAGCTGACAGTTAATTGATTAAAATGGTTGAAGCGAGACATTTCCGTTGTTGCAATGGATATAGCTTTTTGTTAGCCAACATTGGCTTGTCATTCGACGTTATGTTTGTAGCTGTCAGTTCATCGAATAACAGTAAATATGTTTTGATGGGAATACAGTAACTATGTTAAATAACTGAGCAGTAAACATCCAGCCACAGACGTTTCCAGGGGAGACTATATCTTATTCAACTGTGATGATAGTCAGTCAATAAGCTGGTTGATGTGTACCGTAGCTAGTCATTTTCAACCCAAAACATTTGTTTTATTTATACATGTGGAATATTGTCCAGATGTCCTAAAGCAGAAACACACAGTGAGGTGAATCTCTCTCCATGTGTCTCTGTTGTTCTTCCACCAGGAGCTGGAGGCCATGACCAGATACACCAGTCCGGTGAACCCAGCAGTCTTCCCCCACCTCACTGTGGTCCTACTGGCTATCGGGATGTTCTTCACTGCGTGGTTCTTTGTGTATCCTTCCACGGCCGTCTATCGTCACAGTGACCGGTTTATTTTGACCGTTTGTAAGTTAATGTGAACCCCCACAATTTTTAAAATGTTTGGGCTTTCTCACTGCCGCCATGAGTCGCGTCAGTGTGTTTCTGGAATCAGTGTTCTTCAAACCTTGTCCTGGGGGGGGCACACTGAGTATGAAGCTTCTGTTCCAGCCCAGTACTAATGTGTTTCTAGGATTGAAGAACATTGATAAAAACCAGCTTAAAGGTTTAGTGTACAGCGCATTGACCCGTTCCCTTTTTACATATTTTCTTATGTGGGGGGGGGGACTACTGAATCTGTTTTTGCTTTGTCATAATGGAGTATTGTGTGTAGGTGGGGGGGCCTATTGAATCCACTTTTAGAATTAAGGCTGTAACATAAGCGTGGGGGAAAAGGGTCTGAATGCTTTCCAAATGCGCTGTACATGGATTGACTGAGATGTGACATTCTAAACACAAAAACCTGAAATATCTCATTAAATACATTTAGTCTTGAGTTAATTCAGAATTGGCTTCTTTTTTTTGGGGGGTGGGGGGGGGGGGGGGAACCACCTGATCTGAGCGTTACCTGTTTTGTTTATCACCTTAACGTTTCTCTCAGCTACGAGGTAACGTCCACTAAATACACCAGAGACGTGTTCAAAGAGCTGCTCATCTCCCTGGTGGCGTCGCTCTTCATGGGCTTCGGAGTGCTGTTTCTGTTACTGTGGGTCGGCATCTATGTCTGACGGGTAAGGAAGTGATCATGGCGACTCTTCTATAAAATGTGGCTGCAGGAGCCTAGCGGTTAGAACGTTGGGACAGGAACCTAAAAAAGTTTTAATCCCCGAAACCGGAAAAATCTGCTGTTCATCCCTTGAGTAAGGCCGTCAACAACAACAACAACAACTGCTCCCCGGGCGCCAATTTTTTTTTTTTTTAAAGGCAGCTCCCTAACCTCTCTGATTCAGAAGGGTTGGGTTAAAGGTTTCGGTTGAATGCATTTGTTGTGCAACTGACTAGGTATCCTTGTTTGTGATTGCTGCAAAAAAAAAAATGAATGGCTCTTTCGAGGACATGTAACGTTTTCTGATTCTGACAATGACCCATAAGAGTTGGCAAGATGTCTGAGTCTGGAGACGTGTGCAACACTCAATCAACAATACAAATCAGAACCATTTTTAAAAAACAGAGACTCGCGTGATATGACGTTATCATAAACAGTGGCACAAACAGAGCGTGTGACGCAAGTATCACACCGGTAGGCTACTGAGATTGCGGCTCTCTCTAGCGACGTGCCAGCTGCGTGACAAATCTCAAATAGTTGTGCCTCTAATCTTTGTTCCTGTCATACATCACCCTTATGGTCATGTCCCTAGATCTACCTTTTTAAAGTTAACTCATTCACCATAGTGTTTTGTCTTTTCTTCTCTCTGTGTGTGTGTGTGTGTCGTCAGATTGTTAGATTAATACAGAAGAACATTCCAGTGGAACAGGAGAAGGACATGAAATGGGCTCCACTACAAGATGGTTATGGATTGGATTGCACTGTGGGGGGGCTGTGGATTGGGGTGACCTTTCAATAAAAATGTTTTTTAAAAAGCCATTTGTACAAAACTGCATATAGTATTTTTTATCTGGTGAAATTTTGACAATTCTTCTGGATTGACTTGCTGTTTTTTTTTTAAAAATAGGATTGTAGCATTAGTGATACTGTCCCCCTAGTATGAGAGAGGTATAAGTAGTAAGATTATTATAATAATAATAATAATAATAATAGTATAAGAGGCATCTTCAAAGTTGAGTGTGTTTACAATTCACGCTGCTAACCTATTGGCTTTCATCCAGTGTCCCGTCCAATCAGGGAGGAGAGGCAGGACAGGAAGCGGTTTAGAATCGAGTCAAGTCAACTACAACAGAACAGACCACTGACTATAATAATCTTTCGGAGGCGACGAGGAAACATGGCGTTTGTATGAAAACTCTCCTCCACTCGCAAGTTCATCAGGCAAATGACTTTTTACAAGTGTCCAATAACTAATAAAGCTAGACGTTTCAGATCTAATGATATGTAGCATACCGTTTTACCGTAGGTACGTGATTTTTACTTTCCAGAAGAAGAGCTTTTGAATCCACTGTGAAGGACACGGCTATACTATTGAGGGGGGGGGACTTTTACATTCACCTACTGACTTGACACTGCTCGATCACTTATCTATTTCTGGGTCACGGAGGCGAGCCGGACAGAGGACCTTTACATTCACCTACTGACTTGACACTCCTCGATCACTTATCTATTTCCGGGTCACGGAGGAGAGCCGGACAGACGATGGGTCTTATGCCCAAATGACAATCTCTCATTGTATTGAAGCCTGTGTGTCAGAGACTGCAGTTTATTTGTGACTGTTGTGATAGCGTAACTAGTAATATTCGTAAAGTGGCGACTGGTCAGGCCTAGATCCTAACTGCAAGGCCACTGGCTATACCTTCAACAGACCACAAGACGACGCGAGGCTGTTATCGCTGCCAAAGGTGCTTCAACAAAGTATTGAGTAAAAGGGTCATATGGACACAAGAGTGGAATGTTAGCACAGGTCTGGATTTCAGGAGAACTATTCTGTATGATGTCATAGTAAGTGGGGTTACTTCCTTTATGGTTTGACCATTTACAATTCAGACGAGTTAAGAAAACAAAACATTTATTTTTATAAAATAAAAAAAGATATAAAAAGTGTTTGATTGAAAATTTGAACTTTGAAAAACAAATATCCATCAACTTTGTAAACAGCACATCTTATCTACAGGACAAACTGAACCAGAGGCTTCATTCAATGTGTAGTGCAGAAGATCAGCATTATAGCGTAGACTTCCTTCACGGTAAACGTGGCCCTCACCAGGAAATGACCTTGATGCTACAACACAGACTGGATGGAGTCGAGCCCCAGGACTTCCCCTCTCTCACCTGAGAGGGGACCAGTAACAACTCTTATACACTGTTGTTCACAGAACCTGTTGTTCACAGAACCAGGCGTGCATCCCAAAATGCATTCTATTCGCCATTTAGTGCACTATATTAGGGAATAGGGTGCAATTTGGGATGCTAATTTATTCCATCTTAGTAAAAACACTAAATTAATAGCTGTCATTATAAATGTACTGTTTAAAAAAATATCTGCCTCAGATTGTCCTTTAGTGTCTTGTCTTCTTGTTACAACATTAGTCCATATTCATGTAGTGTGGTACATTGACTTGATCCATCCTGCTGTACAAACCCATTGCCGTTTCTCACTTCTCCGTCAGCTCCATCCTAACCCCGAGTCATTTTCAGTTGGGCAAACCGCTTTGAAGCGAGAAAACAATAATGGCCATTTCTTATTGGACAAGGCCAGGGAAGTCCCTCCCCGTTTCAGTTTCATGCCTAACGAACATGGCTCACCCAGGCAAGTGAGTCACCACAGAGCCTGGCAGGCCTCGCCTGGTAATAAGTCATTTTGGGGGGGGGGGTGTAATTGTTCCTTCCATTTCCTCCTTCTCACTGACGAGCTCTGGCAAAGGCATCCCTCAGCCAGACAGAATCCTGATAGAGCCGCGGGTCGCCCAGACACTCTGCTGTCCGTTTGTACACGTAGAAATACAAAACTGCAGCTGAGGACAACAAGTTACACGACTCACAAACTAAAAATAAACCAACATGTTGTTTAGTATTAGTCTCGTGAAAACCGCTACGTTAACTAAGTAGTCTCGTGAAAAACCGCTACGTTAACTAAGTAGTCTCGTGAAAAACCGCTACGTTAACTAAGTAGTCTCGTGAAAAACCGCTACGTTAACTAAGTAGTCTCGTGAAAAACGCTACGTTAACTAAGTAGTCTCGTGAAAACCGCTACGTTAACTAAGTAGTCTCGTGAAAAACCGCTACGTTAACTAAGTAGTCTCGTGAAAAACCGCTACGTTAACTAAGTAGTCTCGTGAAAAACGCTACGTTAACTAAGTAGTCTCGTGAAAAACCGCTACGTTAACTAAGTAGTCTCGTGAAAAACCGCTACGTTAACTAAGTAGTCTCGTGAAAAACCGCTACGTTAACTAAGTAGTCTCGTGAAAAACCGCTACGGTAACTAAGTAGTCTCGTGAAAAACCGCTACGTTAACTAAGTAGTCTCGTGAAAAACCGCTACGTTAACTAAGTAGTCTCGTGAAAAACCGCTACGTTAACTAAGTAGTCTCGTGAAAAACCGCTGCGTTAACTAAGTAGTCTCGTGAAAAGAAGCGACCGCTTATTACGCCTCAACAGGCCGATACACAAGGCTGAATAAACCTAAGTCATGCTGGCAAGAGACCAGTGTGTGGGTCTTTCTTTTCATCTGAGAACTTACCAACCCTCTGGAAGACGAAGAGGACCCGCAGGCCGTTCGTCCAGATGAAACGATTCGATTCCAGCCATCTCAGGTTCTAAAAAAGCAAACAAAATAATAGCAGACGTGATCAAATGTTTATAAAAAAAAAAAACTCAACAGGTGGGAATAATGTCCCTTTTTCTGCTGACAGTTACTGTATAATCATTTTCTGTGTGTGTTTCTGCACGTACCACTACCCAGCAGTGAAAGGAGATGCTGAGAGTGAGGTAGATGGCAGACAGCACCAGCAAGCCTTTAAACCTCTCCAGTAGCAGAGCGACCAGGCCGACCTGGAACACGTACGTGTTGAACATCATCAGCAGAATGATGATCACGTTGAACAGGACGGCTATATCCTGGATACTGGAACACGCAGGTTATAAAAACACAGTTACAATCCCAGTAAGAACATCTAACAAAAAGTCAAATAACTAGATATTAAATATGTTTTTTTATTTTTATATAATAATGTTTTAATAACTACAAAAACAATGTACCTACATGAACAGCACTAGCTGGATGACGGGCGCTGCCCTGAGCAGCTCGCTGAAGGAGTTGACGAACAGGTCATAGGTCAGCAGACCCAGCTGGACCAGAAGGACCAGCGAGTAGTTGTTGGTCTGGAGCATGCTCGGGGGTAAGTCTGGCTACATAGCCCAGGAACACCTGCACACAGCTGGGATTAACTTCACACGTCCACAGCCTCTAGCTTCTCCGTCTCCGGCTGCGTTTACAGACAGACCAAGTATGATTTATTTATTTTTTTCCAGTAATTGGTCTTTTAACCAATCAGATCAGCTCTGAAAACAGATCAAAATAAAAATTGTTAAACAAATAAAGCCGAATTGGGCTGCCTGTGTTGCTCCGTAGTGACAGCTATCCGAGGGGACACTACGACTAAAGCTACAGCTAGCCAGCTGCACATTCCAGCTCAAGCTTCAGCCGTACTACAACGGTGGATATTGCTAGTCCGCCTGCTGCTAACGCTAGCAGACGTATAACTGCGCTTGCGTGGTTGAACGCCGCACTCTTCATTGGGACAAAATGTTGAAACGTCAAGCCAGGGGAGAATCAGTGCTGCTAAGTCGAACACAGAACTCTTCATTTGAGATAACGCTGAGACATCAATCCGCGGGAGAATCAGTGCCGCATTTTTATTTGTGCCAAAACGAAAGTAAAGTTATCTTACGAATTCAGCAGGCTACGGTGTGAAATAGGCTTTTAGAAATGCCTTATTTTATTACGTATTGTTCATCTCGTCGGTGGTGATGTGCTTCAATGCACAAGCAAGCACCTTTTCAGGGATGCAAACGGGTGAGGGACCAAAAAAGTTTTTTTTTTTGCGCTGAAACATGCAGAAAAAAATCCCTGCTAGGAGGAAATGCAGGTTTTAACTAATTAAAAAACACAGAATATGATCTACACGATCTTTCAGTCTCGGTGTGTAAAATACAAAGTGGTTCATGTTGAACCGAACTCATAGCTAAACAAATGTAAAGAAAGCAATCCAATGTTATTGGTTGCCTAGACTTCACTGCAAAGAGGGAAAGTGTGTGATGTTCCTTTCATCTCCATAGTTGCCTCCAGCTTAAGCCAGGCCCAGCTACACTTCGTCCCTGAATCCACTTGTTTAACAAGCAACGCTTCATTTTCACTTAATTCTCTCATTCTGAAAATTAACCACATATTGTATATTTTCCACATGAATTAAGATAGTGGCTAATTTCCTTAAGTTTGTGGCTTGAGTCAAATACATTCCGTGACACATGGAATCAAATACTTACTACAGAACAAACTTCACGTCAGGATAGGCAACCGAAATTAATAAGCGTGTGTTATATTAAAACAGAGGGAGTGAAATGTTGGCAAGTAATACATATTTCAGAACAACTATGGCCGAGTTATTATCCTTTCACTTTAAAAAAAATACTAGTTGAATAAGACATAGGAGACTAATTACAAAATCAGTAGCGGATTTAGGTACGGGCGACATGGGCAGCCGCTCAGAGCGGCACGTAGCCGTGGGCGGCACGGCGCTGATATGGAGGGTTCGCCCAGGGCGGCATACAAGCTAGAACCGCCACATACACCTTGAAACAAACCGATCACTGCAGACAAAAATGCTTTGTTCTTAACTGACCTGCCTAGTTAAATAAAAGGTTTAAAAAATACCTTTTCGTTTTCGTTCAGGGGACGCGCTGCTGTAACTGGCAAGCTGTCTTTCCAGAGCGCACGCTGATGCTGTAACTAGTAAATTGGTTGCCTCTGCTTTGCATTCTGTTGTTATGCAAACGATTGGCTGAGTCTTGGATACAGACAGTATTGCGCCAAACGTGCATCACTTGTTCACTTATAGCCAGTAGTGATCCAACCCCATCCCCCCCCCCCCATCCCAAACCTTTCTCATTGGATCTACACGAATCACGTAGGTCACCTATTTTGGGATTCAAAACCACGAATTTTGCCGAAAGGTGACTAGTTTGCACCCCTCCTCCCCACACCAATCGATAAAACAATTGTATTAAGTCACCTGCAAGTTGTGCTGTGCGTGAAGTTTAAAATGCATTCTGTTATTACTAAATAGGTAACGTGATAGATATTAACATGAATATATCTTTAGCACACAAAAAAACTATTTGATTAATAAAATATTTAATATCGATTGTCTACCTAGAAATAAAGGAGATGAGCCTCAACTCGTGGCTCAGACACTTCATTCAGGATAAATGGAGTAAGCCCGCCCGGGAGCAGTTTAGCACTGAAGGACTTGTTGCCGACATTAAAATGTACCTGGCTATAAAAGGTGAGCCACTTTTGTGGAACCGGTTATTCTGAGTTGAACTCAAGAGTTGACCAAAGTTACCTCGCTAACTCCTCAAACCACATACTTACTATAGGGCTCTGGATTTCAGTCCGTCGACCCTCCGGTTGCTAGCCCTTCAGGCTACCCGTCTCCCCACCTTGAGCCTGGTAACCAGCTTTACTTTGGTTTCCACAACCCACTGATGTTTAGATGCCTTTAAATCTTCATTTAGTATTATAAAACATTCATTCAACTCCTAATTACAGTCAAATTTCATGTTCTGTTAAAACAAAAAATTAAAACTCAGAGGTCCTTCCATCTTCTTCGTTCCTGTGCAATTTCACCAGTGTTCAGGGACGTAGGCTGTGTGCTTGTCATCCAGGCAGAGAGCCCTTCAGTCCTAAATCTGCTGGTAGCCAAACTGAACAGATGGGACTGGAGTCACTTTGAGACGAGAATACAAGACAGGTTTTCAGCTTCATCATGATCTTCCCAATCTAGCCATCTAGTCCTCCCTGAAATGAGATGTGAAGAGTTGTTTAAAATGGTTGGTTTAGGTTTGGACAAGGATTCTGCCATATGGATTTAAAATGGTAAAAACGTCTTGACAATAGTATTTCAGAGCTAAAGATAACCTAACCATTCTCCCTGCTGTCCTCCCGTTCTTCTGGTCAAGAGCCAAAGCGCTGTGTAACTAGTTAACGCAAAGATAGCGTGAACTAAACCTGTTACACAGGTAAACAGCCAAGGAGAGGTCACGGTAAAGATTACAGATTAAATAAAATGATGTGCCAAATGGCATCCTATTGACTAATGCAATTATTTCGTAGTCACGCGGGTGTCTGTGTAGTAGACACCACTCACCGTCTGTTGTCGTTTCTTGGCTGCCATCCTTTCTAAACTGACGTTACGCCAAGCTAATTTTAGCTGACTAGCATCAAACGTTGTTGTTGTTCACATGATCTAGGAATCAGACTCAAGCCTAGCGAGAGTCAAAACACTTGGGCAGTTAACCTCACAGTTCTTACAGACGGACTATTAGATAGCTAACTAGTTAAATCTTAAATGATAAGTAGTGTAACGTTAACGTTCGTAAAATACAATACTGAGTTACAAAACGAACATTAGCTAGGGACCCGAACAAATAGCAAGCATGCTAACGTTCGCTAGCTAATTAGCATGCGCCTATGAGGGGAAAAAACTAACAGCATTATTCAACACTGTCATCGGCGCTGAAGTTTGCTTTTTACTATAAAATAAAAACGTATAATGAATGTTACCTTTTTTTACGGGTTGGACGAAGTATTGAGCCGTCACCGTCGTCTAGTTCATTAGCTAGCTTAAGCCAAAGGCAGTGTTTGCTTTGCGGGCTTTTCTTCGAATACCATGGCAACGCCATCTCCGTCCTGAAACCCGGAAATAAATCCCCTCTCGTTCGTTCAGCCATCCCCATGGTAACAAGATGAATATGAAAAAGAATAGGAGATTTTTGGAATTAAAACGTCTACAAAAAATAAGGTCTTGAGGTTAACAGGTTTAGGAGATCGTATACGTTTTGTTTTGTTCTATGAGATAATAGCAGTCAGTTAACGTTACCTTAATGAATTATGAAGCCTTTGTGTTTTTTAAAGTGTTTTTTTTATTACATATATTCTTTAAAATGCACAAACACTAATGTTAGCCGATTAAGATTATCATAGAACAAAACGTATAAAATACCCTAAACCTGTGTTTACCACAGACTTTATTTTCGGCATTTATTTCTCCCCATAACCTTTAGAGGGGGAACGGGGTCGTTTTCTCGTGTGGGTAAAATACCGCCCTCTCCATCCTGGTCATGGAGAGAAGGAATACCGATTTTTGTAAAAATGTACGTCATACTCCCGTTCACTCTAACGAGAGTTTGTGTTTGACACAGCGTCGTATTCTACAAGACTGTGCTTGATTTCCACAGAAACACCTGTTGGCTATAATTCGCCAATAAAGAGACCGAGCACAACATTACATAGTCATTTTGCCCTCGTATAATTTAGAGGGCCGTGTGTGGAGGTTCTGAGTACTGCTGTTTTTCTGTTCTACTTGACCATTATTGCACCCACCTGGTGTCTCAGCTCTACCAGTCCGTGATTGGAAGAATTTAAATATTTTTATTTATTTTCATACACTAACTGGTCACCAGATTACAAAAACTATAGCAATAAAACTGAAGCAATGGAATAGCAACAACTATAACGTTAGCAATGGGAATATAGCCTGAGAGATACAAAGTCATTTTTTGACTTTTTTGGACTGATCCAATTAACCATTGTATTTATGTTCAGAATGTTATATCAAGATTGCACAAATGTGCCTAATTGGTTTAATAATAACTTTTTTAAGTTCAGAACTGTGCACTCTCCTCACACAATAGCATTCACTGTAATAGCTACTGTAAATTGGAGAGGGCGGTTAGATTAACAAGAATTGAATCTTTCTGCCAATATCAGATATGTCTATGTCCTGGGAAAGGCAAATAGTCAGGGTAGCCATTTGATTAGCTCTTTTAGAAGCCTCTTGGACCTAGACTTGGCGCTCCGGTGCCGCTCAGTAGCGGAGAGAACAGTCTATGACTAGGGTGACTGGAGTCTTTGACCATTTTTAGTGCCTTCCTTTGACACCGGCCTGGTATAGAGGTCCTGGACGGCAGGAAGCTTGGCCCCCGGTTGATGTACTGGGCCGTACGCACTACCCTCTGTAGTGCCTTGCGGTCGGAGGATGAGCAGTTGCCGTACCAGGCGGTGATGCAAACAGTCAGGATGCTCTCGATGGTGGAACCTTCGCTCTCCTAATATAAATCAGCTGGGCTTGACAATCTGGACCCTCTATTCCTGAAACTATCCGCCGCCATTGTCGCAACCCCTATTACCAGCCTGTTCAACCTCTCTTTCATATCGTCTGAGATCCCCAAGGATTGGAAAGCTGCCGCAGTCATCCCCCTCTTCAAAGGGGGCGACACCCTGGACCCAAACTGTTACAGACCAATATCCATCCTGCCCTGCCTATCTAAGGTCTTCGAAAGCCAAGTCAACAAACAGATCACTGACCATCTTGAATCCCACCGTACCTTCTCCGCTGTGCAATCTGGTTTCCGAGCCGGTCACGGGTGTACCTCAGCCACGCTCAAGGTACTAAACGATATCATAACCGCCATCGATAAAAGACAGTACTGTGCAGCCGTCTTCATAGACCTTGCCAAGGCTTTCGACTCTGTCAATCACCGTATTCTTATCGGCAGACTCAGTAGCCTCGGTTTTTCGGATGACTGCCTTGCCTGGTTCACCAATTACTTTGCAGACAGAGTTCAGTGTGTCAAATCGGAGGGCATGCTGTCCGGTCCTCTGGCAGTCTCTATGGGGGTGCCACAGGGTTCAATTCTCGGGCCGACTCTTTTCTCTGTATATATCAATGATGTTTCTCATGCTGCGGGCGATTCCCTGATCCACCTCTACGCAGACGACACCATTCTATATACTTCCGGCCCGTCCTTGGACTCTGTGCTATCTAACCTCCAAACGAGCTTCAATGCCATACAGCACTCCTTCCGTGGCCTCCAACTGCTCTTAAACGCTAGTAAAACCAAATGCATGCTTTTCAACCGTTCGCTGCCTGCACCCGCACGCCTGACCAGCATCACCACCCTGGATGGTTCCGACCTTGAATATGTGGACATCTATAAGTACCTAGGTGTCTGGCTAGACTCTAAACTCTCCTTCCAGACCCATATCAAACATCTCCAATCGAAAATCAAATCAAGAGTCGGCTTTCTATTCCGCAACAAAGCCTCCTTCACTCACGCCGCCAAACTTACCCTAGTAAAACTGACTATCCTACCGATCCTCGACTTCGGCGATGTCATCTACAAAATTGCTTCCAACACTCTACTCAGCAAACTGGATGCAGTTTATCACAGTGCCATCCGTTTTGTCACTAAAGCACCTTATACCACCCACCACTGCGACTTGTATGCTCTAGTCGGCTGGCCCTCGCTACATATTCGTCGCCAGACCCACTGGCTCCAGGTCATCTACAAGTCCATGCTAGGTAAAGCTCCGCCTTATCTCAGTTCACTGGTTACGATGGCAACACCCATCCGTAGCACGCGCTCCAGCAGGTGTATCTCACTGATCATCCCTAAAGCCAACACCTCATTTGGCCGCCTTTCGTTCCAGTTCTCTGCTGCCTGTGATTGGAACGAATTGCAAAAATCGCTGAAGTTGGAGACTTTTATCTCCCTCACCAACTTCAAACATCTGCTATCTGAGCAGCTAACCGATCGCTGCAGCTGTACATAGTCTATTGGTAAATAGCCCACCCATTTTCACCTACCTCATCCCCATACTGTTTTTATTTATTTATTTTTCTGCTCTTTTGCACACCAATATCTCTACCTGTACATAACCTTCTGATCATTTATCACTCCAGTGTTAATCTGCATAATTGTAATTATTTGCCTACCTTCTCATGCCTTTTGCACACAATGTATATATAGACTCCCCTTTTTTCTACTGTGTTATTGACTTGTTAATTGTTTACTCCATGTGTAACTCTGTGTTGTCTGTTCACACTGCTATGCCTTATCTTGGCCAGGTCGCAGTTGCAAATGAGAACTTGTTCTCAACTAGCCTACCTGGTTAAATAAAGGTGAAATAAAAATAAAAAAAATAAAGTTCAATCCTCTCCACCCCTCTCCATTTCTTCTCTCCTCTCTTTTTTGTCTCCTCACCACTCCTCTCCTCCCTTCCTTTCCACTCCCATAAATTTTCTCACTCCTTTCTCTGCTCCTGAAAAGCAGATGGGACGTTAGACCTACCCCCTATGCACTTGTGGAGACGTTTGGATAGGCGTAAGTATTATGATAATGGCTGATATAACCCTAACCCTTGTTTGATTGGTTAGTGTGTAGTCCTAGATGTATTTTGTATGTTAGGATGTGTTATGTATATTTAGAACTTTGAACATTGTTATCGTCAGGGACATTAGTTACTAAGGAGACATGAGGGGTGGAGCCATAATGAAGCTTGGGGGAGGGGCTGAGTGCAGGGAAAAACAATCATTTGTGACAGTACTGTCGTGTCTTTGGCTATGCCCGGATTAAGTGATATGACATGCTATTCTATAAAATAATTTATCTGTAATTAATATTACCTGATTAAGCTAATCATGTAAATAATTAACTAGAAAGTTGGGGCACGACAAAATAATATTTATAGAGCTTTTATCTTCTGAATAAACTCTTAAAGACCTAGTAACATTTGACATCAATAGCAGTCAATATTTAATCATTGCGTTATTCAGTCTCATCTGAAAGTTGTAAATTCTTGGTTGTAAATCTTCACAAACCCTGGCTAACAAGTTGAATCAGCAATATGAAATTTGGTTTAATTATTTATTCACTAAATATCTAAATAATCAGACAGAATTACATCTGCACAGAATGAATCATACCTTGATTACAAATTGTAATAAAGGAAAACATCCCTTGCGGGCGGAACAGATATGACAGCTGGTTACACAAAGAGAGGGGGTTGGGTTTGAGTGAAAGAGCGGGAAGACTGAGGAGCAAAACGTTTTTGTGTCTCTATCGGGCCGTAGGCAGCTATGCTATCATAAATACAGTGTCTTATGCATTCTAAATAACCGCCCATTTGAAAAAGGAAAATGCAATAAATATTTAATCTGAGCTTCGGTAGATTGGTCATAGATAGAAGGCTGGGTGGTCCAGCATGTATCTCCGGTCCTCTGAAGAATGTCTAGTGGTGAACTGGACCATGGTAGAATGGATACTCTGTCCGTCCTCTCCCAGCCCACGTCAACAGTTGCTGCGCTTACGCAACGGCTAGAAGGTATCACTTCTTTAGTGAATAAGAGTTCAAAGTTCATAACAAGTTGCCATACTTTAAGCTCGTGCTATATTCTGGCTGGTATAGTCGAAATTCATCCTTTCGGCGTGTTGACCGTCAACTTCACGTTGAGATTCGATACTAATTTCGTTAGGTTCCTGTCATTCACCCAGAGCTCACGCTGAGGTTGGCTTAGTTCTTTAGGTGATCTTGTCCTTTTTAACACGGGGACCGCAAGTCCTCACGTCCTTGGAACAGGAAGTTGAATTTTCGTCAACGGGTTTATATAGTGGTGAAAGAAGGGCGTGTTTCATAGTTTACAACCAAAGTCTGTTCACTTGGGCGGGGCCTCTGAGTGAGCAGTTTCTCTATGACAAACCGTTCTCTCATTTAAGAAGCAAAAAATTACATTTCATAGTTTCATATTTAAACATTTAAATTGCTCAACAATTCCATGTGAATCTGATAACTAGAATGTGTCGACTTTCCAAGATACAGTTTATGTCATCCTGTCATTCGTAGTAATGTCTCAGACAACAACTGATCTGAGATCATATTCATTGAGTACCAACGCATATTTTCAACTGGTTGGATTACCGAAATATGGTTCCGTTTCCCACCTTTCGATGTCACCAGACTCTCTATGTTACAAAGTCTTTACAAGAGTCAACTCTATAGAGTAGAGAGAGAGAAAAGGGGAAAGGTATTTATGGGGGTCATAAACCTCCCCAACAGGCCAACATCATGACAGTACTGATAAGAGGGGAAACCGTTGAAAGATCATATCACTTAGTTCCCTGTATAGCAAGAAAGATGCAATGTTTAGAGATAAGGAGGAGACTCCACCCAAAGTGGGGTATGAATACCACCACAGGGGAAGCCATGTCTGACTCTGAATTACAGCTGTGTCGATCCTTTGGGACGAATAAACTTGGTTTAAGCTTCTCTCATGTCCGTGAGTTATTTACTCTGAAAATTAGAATTTAACAGTATGTTAACGCCCACAGATGTTCCTTGTTTTAATCTTACCTTGTTTTAGCTCACCTTGTTCTACCTCACCTTGTTTTGGCTACTAGTCCAGGGGGCTATAGGCTACTAGTCCAGGGGGTATAGGCTACTAGTCCAGGAGGTATAGACTACTAGTCCAGGGGGTATAGACTACTGGTCCAGGGGGTATGGGCTACTAGTCCAGGGGGTATAGACTACTAGTCCAGGGGTATAGGCTACTAGTCCAGGGGGTATAGACTACTAGTCCAGGGGGAATAGGCTACTAGTCCAGGGGCTATAGGCTACTAGTGGGTGCATATAGGCTACTAGTCCAGGGGGTATAAGCTACTAGTCCAGGGGGTATAGGCTACTGGTCCAGGGGCTATAGGCTACGAGTCCAGTGGGTATAGGCTACTAGTCCGGGGGCTATAGGCTACGAGTCCAGGGGGTATAGGCTACTAGTCCAGGGGGTATAGGTTACTAGTCCAGGGGGTATAAGCTACTAGTCCAGGGGGTATAGGCTACTAGTCCAGGGGGAATAGGCTACTAGTCCAGGGGCTATAGGCTACTAGTGGGTGCATATAGGCTACTAGTCCAGGGGGTATAAGCTACTAGTCCAGGGGGTATAGGCTACTGGTCCAGGGGGAATAGGCTACTGGTCCAGGGGCTATAGGCTACTAGTGGGTGCATATAGGCTACTAGTCCAGGGGGTATAAGCTACTAGTCCAGGGGGAATAGGCTACTGGTCCAGGGGGTATAGGCTACTAGTCCGGGGACTATAGGCTACTGGTCCAGGGGGTATAGGCTACTAGTCCAGGGGCTATAGGCTACGAGTCCAGGGGGTATAGGCTACTAGTCCGGGGGCTATAGGCTACGAGTCCAGGGGGTATAGGCTACTAATCCAGGGGGTATAGGCTACTAGTCCAGGGGGTATAGGTTACTAGTCCAGGGGTATAGACTACTAGTCCAGGGGTATAGACTACTAGTCCAGGGGGTATAGGCTACTAGTCCAGGGGGTATAGGCTACTAGTCCAGGGGCTATAGGCTACGAGTCCAGGGGGTATAGGCTACTAGTCCAGGGGGTATAGGCTACTAGTCCAGGGGGTATAGACTACTAGTCCAGGGGGTATAGGCTACTAGTCCAGGGGGTATAGACTACTAGTCCAGGGGGTATAGGCTACTAGTCCAGCAGGTATAGGTTACTAGTCCAGGGGGTATTTATAACTAGTCCAGGGGGTATAAGCTACTTGTCCAGGGGGTATAGACTACTAGTCCAGGGGGTATAGGCTACTAGTCCAGCAGGTATAGGTTACTAGTCCAGGGGGTATAGGTAACTAGTCCAGGGGGTATAAGCTACTTGTCCAGAGGGTATAGGTAACTAGTCCAGGGGGTATAGGCTACTAATCCAGGGGGTATAAGCTACTTGTCCAGGGGGTATAGGTAACTAGTCCAGGGGGTATAGGCTACTAGTCCAGGGGGTATAAGCTACAAATCCAGGGGGTATAGGCTGCTCTGCCTTCTTAACATCAGGTCATTGATTCAAGCAGTAGAATCAGATTTTAAAAAACAGATGAAAATACACCGTATGGAACAGCGGGGACTTTGAAGAGACACACACACACACACACACACACACACACATGGATCTTTTAAATATGTGATAGTGGATTAGTGGTCTGAGGGAACACACTAAATGTGTTGGGTAAAGTGAGATGAAATGTAATGTCTTGTAATATTTTAAATGGTATATAACTTCCTTATTAATGTTGCTGAACCCCAGGAAGAGTAGCTGCTGCCTTGGTAGGAACTAATGGTGATCCACAATAAACCCCAGGAAGAGTAGCTGCTGCCTTGGCAGGACCTAATGGGGATCCTTAATAAAACCCAGGAAGAGTAGCTGCTGCGTTGACAGGAACTAATGGTGATCCACAATAAACCCCAGGAAGAGTAGCTGCTGCCTTGGCAGGAACTAATGGGGATCCCATAATAAACCCCAGGAAGAGTAGCTGCTGCCTTGGCAGGAACTAACGGGGATCCTTCATAAATACAAATACCTTTATTGTGCATCGTTGTAAACATTAACTAACTTACCATTTGTGTTTCCCTCTTCTTATCACTCGCATGTTTATCTTGGTTCTCCTACCGACCACCGGGAAGGGGGTTCCATCATAAGGAACATATTTGAGTTTCATATTCCATTCACCCAGCTCAATGTAACATCGATTGGTTTAAGCTACTACATGATACTCTAATTTCCCCTATACCCATCATGAGGTTGCTACTACAACCCAGACTATGAATTCTACGTAGGTGCACACAGGTCGAGAGAAAGATTTGAGGGGACAGACAGTGACAACATGGACACATTCAATACCGCTTTGCACACTCTTGCCTGCATCTAGCTGACCTAAGGTGTAATCATTAGTCCAACATTTGCCAACTAAAGTTTCTATTGGACAAATAAAGGTATGTTTATTCCACGTTTCGTTCTGTTTGCTTCAATTTAAGAAATGTTTTTCAACAAAATCGGTCGGAGTTAATCACACGCAAACAGTTGACTTTCATAGACACATTTATTTTTTTTTTTTAATTAGGCAAGTCAGTTAAGAACAAATTCTTATTTTCAATGACGGCCTAGGAACAGTGGGGCAGAACTGTCTGTTCAGGGGCAGAACGGCAGATTGTCAGCTTGGGGACTTGAACTTGCAACCTAGTCCAACGCTTTAACCACTAGGCTACCCTGCTGCCCCATATAAACAGAACGTTGTATTCCTTCTCGCATCAACGCGCTCCCCCCCTCTCACCTTTTCCCTCCACTTCGCTCAATGTACAACACATCAGCTGACAAAAACCTTTCCAAGCTAAACCTTCATATCATGACCGCAGCTAGCTCACCATATTAGATAAAGTAACGTCATAGTCAACATAGTAATGATGCCTTACAGTGTAGTAATCAGTTTAGCAGTTTCACGGGTGGGTCCCGGTGGCAATACATTTTGTAAAACCAAAAGTTTACCACGACTTGGAAGAGTTACCATGTTGGAGAGTCACAGACAGTTGGCTAACATAGCATCCCTCTGTTATAGCCAGTTAGCTAACATAGCATCCCTCTGTTATAGCCAGCTAGCTAACATAGCATCCCTCTGTTATAGCCAGCTAGCTAACATAGCATCCCTCTGTTATAGCCAGCTAGCTAACATAGCATCCCTCTGTTATAGCCAGCTAGCTAACATAGCATCCCTCTGTTATAGCCAGCTAGCTAACATAGCATCCCTCTGTTGTAGCCAGCTAGCTAACATAGCATCCCTCTGTTATAGCCAGCTAGCTAACATAGCATCCCTCTGTTATAGCCAGCTAGCTAACATAGCATCCCTCTGTTGTAGCCAGCTAGCTAACATAGCATCCCTCTGTTATAGCCAGCTAGCTAACATAGCACCCCTCTGTTATAGCCAGCTAGTTAACATAGCATCCCTCTGTTATAGCCAGCTAGCTAACATAGCATCCCTCTGTTATAGCCTGCTAGCTAACATAGCATCCCTCTGTTATAGCCAGCTAGCTAACATAGCATCCCTCTGTTATAGCCTGCTAGCTAACATAGCATCCCTCTGTTATAGCCTGCTAGCTAACATAGCATCCCTCTGTTATAGCCTGCTAGCTAACATATTATCCCTCTGTTATAGCCAGCTATCTAACATAGCATCCCTCTGTTATAGCCAGCTATCTAACATAGCATCCCTCTGTTATAGCCAGCTAGTTAACATAGCATCCCTCTGTTATAGCCAGCTAGCTAACATAGCATCCCTCTGTTATAGCCTGCTAGCTAACATAGCATCCCTCTGTTATAGCCAGCTAGCTAACATAGCATCCCTTTGTTTGAGCAGGGTGTTTGAGTAGGCTGCATTTGCTAGATAAGTAAGTGGAAGTGAAAAAAACCAACTAAATCAAGCTCTCTCTCTCTCTCTCTCTCTCGCTCCTCCTTCATTTTTGAAGAAATGTATTTGTTAAAATCTGTTCTACCATTGTCTTTCTCTCTCTTTGAGTCAACTACTCACCACATTTTATGTAATGCAGTGCTAGCTAGCTGTAGTTTATGCTTTCAGTACTAGATTCATTATCGGATCCTTTGATTGGGTGGACAAGATGTCAGTTCATGCTGCAAGAGCTCTGATAGGTTGGAGGACATCCTCTGGAAGTTGGCACAATTACTGTGTACGTCTATGGAAGGGTGTGAGATCCATGAGCCTCCTAGGTTTTGTATTGAGGTCAATGTTCCCAGAGGAGGACGGAAGCTAGCTGTCCTCCGGCTACACCATGATGCTACCCTACAGAGTGCTGTTGAGGCTACGGTAGACCTTCACTGCAAAATAATGTGTTTTAATCAGTTATTTGGTGATGTGAATATTTTGTATATATTTATCAAAAAATTATGACTTTTAAATGTTTTAGTATTTTTATTTTTATGATAAATCACTGAAGTCCTCCTCTGAGGAGCCTCCACTGCTAACGACCTAGATTAATAACGCTCCTTGAATGAATTCGAATTCACCCTTCTGTCCAGACGCATTATCCTTTTTGTTTACCACAAATGTGGTCCTTGTTTCCTGTTTATAATGCTTCAGATGGTCTTCAAAAGCTTTCAGGCTAGTAAAATACTATTCCTGAGACAACTCTACAGTATCGGCGCACCTGGAAAAGACCGGACTATAACGTCACTTTGACAAATTCGGTATCCCTAGCCGTGACCCTCTCTCCTCCGTGACCCGGAAACCTATAATTGGTCGAGGAGCGTGTCAATCACAGAGCTATATTACATTCCTTAGTAGGCAAACTCAGTAAGGTCCTCCTCCCTCCTTGATAGCCACCTTTTGGTGAACCCCATTTGAATCAGCTGTTGTATTGTTGGAAGAGAAAACCATCCACACGTTTAAGAAACACCATGCTACTTATTGTTGTAGCTTTAAAATGTATTACAAATATTTTGGAGGGAATCCACCCTTGTATACGTCATTTGCCTAATGACGCACGAGTGGAATAGTGCCGTCTCATTTCAAACGAGCGCAATTCCATCCACATTCTCTCCATTTGACCCTTTACAAAAGGAGGCGAGAGAGTGAGGACGGAGGAGAGAGGTCGCAGGAGGTGAGTACCTCCTAATTGATAAAATATCCATAGTCCTATCGCGTACTTCATGTTTGCTTATCTACACTGAAGATTGCGGATAAATGAACATTTAGAGAAGAAAAAATGGTCAGTTCCTGTCTACTTAAATGGGTGGCTCTCCCATAGACGCCAATTCGATTGCAGCTGGTTCTGGTCTACTTAGTTGATTATCTTCCATTGAAACAAGAAAACACGAGGGAGTGGGATGTCTCGCTTCCTCTTTCGTCTGTGCTTCACGGAACTTTACGGTAACACCAACAGGTTCCAATGCGCCCTCCTGTGACTTGCAGGGAAAGTTTAAAGTCCCCCGGGTGAACACACAGGAGGTTGACACCTGGGACAAGTATCGGAGAGGTGAGTCGGACGCTTCAAAACGAGTATCTTACGAGTATTACATATTCAATTCTGCACTGGCAGGGTCATAATAGAAATGTTTTTTTTTTAACTTGATGTGATAATGAACTTATACGCCTACTGTTCAGCTTTTGAATAATACATAGCTTCACAGTGGATCAGGTTTCCCTAACTACTTACTGTACATTGCTTTCTGTAGTTATTCATTAACTACGGCTTGAGGTGGAACACTTCAGTTTTGGATTTAAGAAACAAACTGAATTAAAAATATGTATTTTATTCTTACTGTATTCTTATTTATGAATGAGCAATACAAAGTCTTTAACAAAGCCATCTACATTCTAAAGGTGGTATTTTAGTAAAGTTGTTTTTATTAACGTTGTATATGGTTTTAGTACAGTTAGTTTACATGTACTTCTATAGATCTTCCATCCATACAGTGAGACACCAATCTGACCCTGGCTGGTGTTATTCATGGCAGAGAGTTGTTGTTGGTTCTTGTTTTTAGGAGTTTATATATTTCATCTTTTAGTAGTTTATATATTTAATCTTTTAGTAGTTTATATATTTCATCTTTTAGTAGTTTATATTTTTCATCTTTTAGTAGTTTATATATTTAATCTTTTAGTAGTTTATATATTTAATCTTTTAGTAGTTTATATTTTTCATCTTTTAGTAGTTTATATATTTCATCTTTTAGTAGTTTATATATTTCATCTTTTAGTAGTTTATATTTTTCATCTTTTAGTAGTTTATATATTTCATCTTTTAGTAGTTTATATATTTCATCTTTTAGTAGTTTATATATTTCATCTTTTAGTAGTTTATATATTTCATCTTTTAGTAGTTTATATTTTTCATCTTTTAGTAGTTTATATTTTTCATCTTTTAGTAGTTTATATATTTCATTAAGCATTTTTTTTTTAAATAATTTATATGGTTCATGTTTTTAGTCGTTTTATATATTTCCAAATACTTCATGTGGTATCATCAAATATCTCTCAATGTGCTCAGAATAATGTGTTAATATGTGGTGCATATTATGGTATTATCTTTACACATGTAGTCATTTTTGAGATGCATGTTATATTCTCTCAGCAGTATCATACCACTTTATCTGGTAAATGGTAAACAACACAGAATGTAAGAACTCAGAAGTATTTTAACGGATTCTGTTTTTGGTGGAATTGTATCTAATGGGGTAACTTTGAATTATATATTATATAGAATTAAAAAAATTAAAAAAATATTTTTTCAAGTCGGAAGTTTCGGTTAGAAAATAAATGTTTTAAATAAATAGTTTAATTTGAGTAAGTTATGTCTGAAATCACTAAACCACTGTATACTCCTTGATGTCTAGGTCTATTGGTCTCCTAAATATATCTCTTCTGATTCCATTAATTCTACCATATCTCTCTACCACATAATAATTGCAGGCAATCGTAATGGTTATGTCAATGCAAAACCACTGCAAATGCTTCATTTGCATGTCCCTTTCCCCTTTCCCCTGGAAAACACACAGACAGACAGACACATAGACAGACACATAGACAGACAGACAGACACATAGACAGACAGACAGACAGACACATAGACAGACACATAGACAGACAGACAGACAGACAGACAGACACCTAGACAGACAGACAGACAGACAGACACATAGACAGACACATAGACACATAGACAGACACATAGACACATAGACAGACACATAGACACATAGACAGACACATAGACAGACAGACAGACAGACAGACACATAGACAGACAGACACAGACAGACAGACACATAGACAGACACAGACAGACAGACAGACAGACAGACACATAGACAGACAGACACATAGACAGACAGACACATAGACAGACAGACACACAGACAGACAGACACATAGACAGACAGACAGACAGACACATAGACAGACACACAGACAGACAGACACATAGACAGACAGACAGACACATAGACAGACAGACAGACAGACAGACAGACAGACAGACAGACAGACAGACAGACAGACAGACAGACAGACAGACAGACAGACAGACAGACAGACAGACACATAGACAGACAGACAGACAGACAGACACATAGACAGACAGACAGACACATAGACAGACACATAGACACATAGACAGACACAGACAGACAGACACATAGACAGACAGACACAGACAGACAGATTGTCTGTCTGTCTGACAGACAGACAGACAGACAGACAGACATATAGACAGACAGACATATAGACAGACAGACATATAGACAGACACATAGACAGACAGACAGACAGACAGACACATAGACAGACAGACAGACAGACAGACAGACAGACAGACAGACAGACAGACAGACAGACACATAGACAGACACAGACAGACAGACAGACAGACAGACACATAGACAGACAGACAGACAGACAGACACATAGACAGACAGACAGACACATAGACAGACACATAGACAGACACATAGACACATAGACAGACACATAGACACATAGACAGACAGACAGACAGACAGACAGACAGACAGACAGACAGACAGACAGACACATAGACAGACAGACAGACAGACACATAGACAGACACAGACAGACAGACAGACAGACAGACACATAGACAGACAGACAGACAGACAGACACATAGACAGACAGACAGACACATAGACAGACACATAGACAGACACATAGACACATAGACAGACACATAGACAGACACATAGACAGACAGACACAGACAGACAGACACAGACACATAGACAGACAGACAGACACATAGACAGACAGACAGACACATAGACAGACAGACAGACACATAGACAGACAGACAGACACATAGACAGACACATAGACAGACACATAGACACATAGACAGACACATAGACACATAGACAGACAGACAGACAGACAGACACATAGACAGACAGACAGACAGACAGACAGACAGACAGACAGACAGACACATAGACAGACAGACAGACAGACACATAGACAGACACAGACAGACAGACAGACAGACAGACACATAGACAGACAGACAGACAGACAGACAGACAGACACATAGACAGACAGACAGACACATAGACAGACAGACAGACACATAGACAGACAGACAGACACATAGACAGACAGACAGACACATAGACAGACACATAGACAGACACATAGACACATAGACAGACACATAGACACATAGACAGACAGACAGACAGACAGACACATAGACAGACAGACAGACAGACAGACAGACAGACAGACAGACAGACACATAGACAGACAGACAGACAGACACATAGACAGACACAGACAGACAGACAGACACATAGACAGACAGACAGACAGACAGACAGACAGACAGACACACAGACACATAGACAGACACATAGACAGACACATAGACACATAGACAGACACATAGACACATAGACAGACACATAGACAGACAGACAGACAGACACATAGACAGACAGACAGACACAGACACATAGACAGACAGACAGACACATAGACAGACAGACAGACACATAGACAGACAGACAGACACATAGACAGACAGACACATAGACAGACACATAGACAGACACATAGACAGACACATAGACACATAGACAGACACATAGACAGACACATAGACAGACAGACACATAGACAGACAGACACATAGACAGACAGACACATAGACAGACACATAGACAGACAGACAAACAGACAGACAGACATATAGACAGACAGACACATAGACAGACACATAGACAGACAGACAGACAGACACATAGACAGACACATAGACAGACAGACAGACAGACAGACAGACAGACAGACAGACAGACAGACAGACAGACACACAGACAGACAAGGGTTATCATCACATGACACCATCCTGGTGAGTATTATTTATATCCTGGTGCTCAGTGGAGGGCCGACCTGGGTTCAGGTACTATTAGAAAATCCCAGGAAAAGCTCAAAGCACAGATATATTAAAGGGGGGGCATCCTAATAGTCTGTCCTTCTTCCCGAGCTGTGCTCTCCTTCACTACTTTCCCCCGCTAAAGGTCAAGCTGTAACCTGATAGTGAACCAATTTATTTGTTTCTCTGGAAATGCCATCGCAATGTCCCTTGGGCTGTTTACTGTTTGATAACACATGGAGCAGATGGGTGCTTCACTTCTGCAGGACGGAGGTTACACAGTACACACACACACACACACACACACACACACACACACAGTACACAGTACACAGTACACACACACACACACACACACACACACACACACACACAGTACACACACACACAGTACACACACACACACACAGAGTACACACACACACACACACACACAGTACACACACACACAGTACACACACACACACACACACACAGTACACACACACATTACATTATACACTAGTGGTTCAATGTAGGAGACAAGGATACTTTTGAATGGTAGTGTTCTAGGCGTAGTGTTCTAGGGGCTGTGTTCTAGGGGTAGTGTTCTAGGGGTAGTGTTCTAGGGGCTGTGTTCTAGGGGCTGTGTTCTAGGGGTAGTGTTCTAGGGGCTGTGTTCTAGGGGCTGTGTTCTAGGGGCTGTGTTCTAGGGGCTGTGTTCTAGGGGCTGTGTTCTAGGGGTAGTGTTCTAGGGGCTGTGTTCTAGGGGTAGTGTTCTAGGGGCTGTGTTCTAGGGGTAGTGTTCTAGGGGCTGTGTTCTAGGCGTAGTGTTCTAGGGGCTGTGTTCTAGGGGTAGTGTTCTAGGGGCTGTGTTCTAGGGGTAGTGTTCTAGGGGCTGTGTTCTAGGGGTAGTGTTCTAGGGGTAGTGTTCTAGGGGTAGTGTTCTAGGGGCTGTGTTCTAGGGGTAGTGTTCTAGGGGCTGTGTTCTAGGGGTAGTGTTCTAGGCGTAGTGTTCTAGGGGCTGTGTTCTAGGGGTAGTGTTCTAGGGGCTGTGTTCTAGGGGCTGTGTTCTAGGGGTAGTGTTCTAGGGGCTGTTTTCTAGGGGCTGTTTTCTAGGGGTAGTGTTCTAGGGGCTGTGTTCTAGGCGTAGTGTTCTAGGGGCTGTGTTCTAGGGGTAGTGTTCTAGGGGCTGTGTTCTAGGGGTAGTGTTCTAGGGGCTGTGTTCTAGGGGTAGTGTTCTAGGGGTAGTGTTCTAGGGGCTGTGTTCTAGGCGTAGTGTTCTAGGGGCTGTGTTCTAGGGGCTGTGTTCTAGGGGTAGTGTTCTAGGGGCTGTGTTCTAGGGGTAGTGTTCTAGGGGCTGTGTTCTAGGGGTAGTGTTCTAGGGGTAGTGTTCTAGGGGTAGTGTTCTAGGGGCTGTGTTCTAGGGGTAGTGTTCTAGGCGTAGTGTTCTAGGGGCTGTGTTCTAGGGGCTGTGTTCTAGGGGCTGTGTTCTAGGGGTAGTGTTCTAGGGGCTGTTTTCTAGGGGCTGTTTTCTAGGGGCTGTGTTCTAGGGGCTGTGTTCTAGGCGTAGTGTTCTAGGGGCTGTGTTCTATGGGTAGTGTTCTAGGGGTAGTGTTCTAGGGGTAGTGTTCTAGGCGTAGTGTTCTAGGGGTAGTGTTCTAGGGGTAGTGTTCTAGGGGCTGTGTTCTAGGGGTAGTGTTCTAGGGGTAGTGTTCTAGGGGCTGTGTTCTAGGGGTAGTGTTCTAGGGGCTGTGTTCTAGGGGTAGTGTTCTAGGCATAGTGTTCTAGGCGTAGTGTTCTAGGCGTAGTGTCCTAGGCGTAGTGTTCTAGGCGTAGCCTTAGCCTAAGAAATTAAAAGTCAATGATCATGTTCAATGATCATGTTCTAGGGGTAGTGTTCTAGGGGTAGTGTTCTAGGGGCTGTGTTCTAGGGGTAGTGTTCTAGGCGTAGTGTTCTAGGGGCTGTGTTCTAGGGGTAGTGTTCTAGGGGCTGTGTTCTAGGGGTAGTGTTCTAGGCATAGTGTTCTAGGCGTAGTGTTCTAGGCGTAGTGTCCTAGGCGTAGTGTTCTAGGCGTAGCCTTAGCCTAAGAAATTAAAAGTCAATGATCATGTTTGGGTTACACAATTTACAAATGGGTTACTTAAGCAATAAGGCCTGAGGAGCTGTGCTACTATAAACTGGTTACATCATTAGAACAGTCAACAAGTCATTTTGCGAGTGTAACAGTATAACTTTAGACCGTCCCCTCGCCCATACCCGGGCTCGAACCAGGGACCCTCTGCACACATCAACAACAGTCACCCACGCAGCATCGTTACCCATCGCTCCACAAAAGCCGCGGCCCTTGCAGAGCAAAGGGGAACCACTACTTCAAGGTCTCAGAGCGAGTGACGTCACCGATTGAAACGCTATTTAGCGCTGCACCACCGCTAACTAAGCTAGCCGTTTCACATCCGTTACACTAGCACCACCGCTAACTAAGCTAGCCGTTTCACATCCGTTACACTAGCACCACCGCTAACTAAGCTAGCCGTTTCACATCCGTTACACGAGTGTACAAAACATTATGAACACCTTCCTAATATTGAGTTGCGCCCCACCTTTTGCCCTCAGAACAGCCTCAGTTCGTCAGGACATGGACTCTACAAGGTGTCGAAAGCGTTCCACAGGGATGCTGACCCATGTGGACTCTACAAGGTGTCGAAAGCATTCCACAGGGATGCTGGCCCATGTGGACTCTACAAGGTGTCGAAAGCATTCCACAGGGATGCTGGCCCATGTGGACTCTACAAGGTGTCGAAAGCATTCCACAGGGATGCTGGCCCATGTTGACTCTACAAGGTGTCGAAAGCGTTCCACAGGGATGCTGGCCCATGTGGACTCTACAAGGTGTCGAAAGCATTCCACAGGGATGCTGGCCCATGTGGACTCTACAAGGTGTCGAAAGCATTCCACAGGGATGCTGGCCCATGTTGACTCTACAAGGTATCTAAAGCATTCCACAGGGATGCTGGCCCATGTTGATAGTACAAGGTGTCGGAAGCGTTCCACAGGGATGCTGGCCCATGTTGACTCTACAAGGTGTCGAAAGCCTTCCACAGGGATGCTGGCCCATGTTGACTCTACAAGGTGTCGAAAGCATTCCACAGGGATGCCGGCCCATGTTGATTCAAAATGCTTCCCACAGTTGGCTGGAGGTCCTTTGGGTGGTGGACCATTCTTGATACAAAACTACTACCATACCCCGTTCAAAGTCACTTCAATCTTTTGTTTTGCCCATTCACCCTCTGAATGCCACACATACATAATCCATGTCTCAGTTGTCTCAAGGCTTAAAAATCCTTCTTTAACCTGTTTCTTCCCCTTCATCTACACCGATTTTTAAAGTGGATTTAACAATCAGGGATCTTAGCTTTCACCTGGTCATTCTATGTCCTGGAAAGAGCCGGTGTTTGTAATTCTTGTACACTCAGTGTATAGATGTTCAGTGAGCGGACAGTTTATTAGGTACACTACCCCGTTCATGAAAATGGCCAATTCGTTCCAATTCATCCCAAAGGTGTTCAATGGGGTTGAGGTCAGGGCTCAGTGCAGGCCAGTCAAGTTCTTCCACACCGATCTCGACAAACCATTTCCGTATGGACCTCGATTAGTGCACGGCGGCATTGTCAAGCTGAAACAGGAAATGGCCTTCCCCAAACTGTTGCCGCAAAGTTGGATGTGCTTCTACAGTATTGACTCCCGGATGTGAATACTTATGTAAATTAGATATTTATGTATTTAATTTACAATAAATGAGCAAAAATTCCTTAAAAACATGTTTTCACTTTGTCATTATGGTGTATTGTGTGTAGACGGGTGAAGATTTTTTCAATTAAAAAAAAAAATCAATTTTTTTGAATTCAGACTGTAACACCAAGAAAACATAGATTATATATATGCATATATACTTATTCCATCACATTGAATATACAAAACATTAAGAACACCTGCTCTTTTCATGACACAGACTGACCAGGTGAATCCAGGTGAAAGCTATAACCCCTTATCGATGTCACTTGTTAAATCCACTTCAATCATTGATCCTAAGACCAGCTACTGCTGAGACACTTTTATGAATACGGACCCATGACATGACTAGCACCTGTTGAAGTAGCTCAAGACACAAACACTTTTACTATGTGTGGTCTGTACTGTAATGTTTAACAAGGGAGTATCTGCAATACCAGGTCGGCTACCCTTCAGTTAATGTAAACAGAGCTGCCGCAGGATCCTGACCTGACAGGATTCTTAGTAAACACTTAAAAGAGAAGACATGATACACACACAAAAGGAAAGCTTGAAGGAGATTAGTGAGAGGTGGTTGTGTAACTGAGCTGTGTTACCAGTTTCTGTCTTTTTTTTCTTTTTCTAAACAACTAAAATAAACACTACAATATAATTACTAGAAAGTTAATCTAACAATTTATATAAACAACAATATAATTACTAGGAAGATCATCTAGCAGCTTATATAAACACTACAATATAATTACTAGAAATTTCATAGCTGCTTATATAAACTCAACAATATAATTACTAGAAAGTGAATCTAATAATTTATATAAACTCAACAATATAATTACTAGAAAGTGAATCTAATAATTTATATAAACTCAACAATATAATTACTAGAAAGTGAATCTAATAATTTATATAAACTCAACAATATAATTACTAGAAAGTGAATCTAATAATTTATATAAACTCAACAATATAATTACTAGAAAGTGAATCTAATAATTTATATAAACTCAACAATATAATTACTAGAAAGTGAATCTAATAATTTATATAAACTCAACAATATAATTACTAGAAAGTGAATCTAATAATTTATATAAACTCAACAATATAATTACTAGAAAGTGAATCTAATAATTTATATAAACAGAAGAATTGAATTGCTACAAAGTTCATCTAGCAGTTTTTTGTTGTTGCTGTGTGGGATAATGAATAGATGATTGACTGACATCACATGACTTGTTGAGACTGTTGTTTTTAATAGATTAGACACCATATGAAGCGTAACATCTCTCTCTCGCCTTGTCTCCTTCTCACCCCTCCTCTCTCTGTCTCCCACTGCCCCGCCCCCCTCCTCTCCATCCATCTCTCCACCCCGCCTCCCTCCTCTCCATCCATCTCTCCCCCCGCACCCTTCCTCTCCATCCATCTCTCCCCACGCCCCCCTCCTCTCCATCCATCTCTCCCCCCCGCACCCCTCCTCTCCATCCATCTCTCCCCCCGCACCCTTCCTCTCCATCCATCTCTCCCCACGCCCCCCTCCTCTCCATCCATCTCTCCCCCCGCCCCCCTCCTCTCCATCCATCTCTCCCCCCCGCCCCCCTCCTCTCCATCCATCTCTCCCCCCGCCCCCCTCCTCTCCATCCATCTCTCCCCCCCCGCCCCCCTCCTCTCCATCCATCTCTCCACCCCGCCCCCCTCCTCTCCATCCATCTCTCCCCCGCCCCCCTCCTCTCCATCCATCTCTCCATCCGCCCCCCTCCTCTCCATCCATCTCTCCCCCCGCACCCCTCCTCTCCATCCATCTCTCCCCCCGCCCCCCTCCTCTCCATCCATCTCTCCCCCCCGCCCCCCTCCTCTCCATCCATCTCTCCCCCCGCCCCCCTCCTCTCCATCCATCTCTCCCCCCCCGCCCCCCTCCTCTCCATCCATCTCTCCCCCCCGCCCCCCTCCTCTCCATCCATCTCTCCCCCCCGCCCCCCTCCTCTCCATCCATCTCTCCCCCCCGCCCCCCTCCTCTCCATCCATCTCTCCCCCCCGCCCCCCTCCTCTCCATCCATCTCTCCCCCCGCCCCCCTCCTCTCCATCCATCTCTCCCCCCGCCCCCTTCCTCTCCATCCATCTCCCCCCCTCCTCTCCACCCCCCTCCCCCCGTCCCCCTCCTCTCCATCTCTCCCCCCCCCCCCCCCCCCCCCCCCCCTCCAGTGATGTCTAGCTGGTTGAAGGACGGGGAGGTGCTGATAGGTGAGGGAAGCGGAACTGCATCCCCATGCAGCCGCAGACAGCGGATCTTGTCAACGCCAGGTGGATGTGGCAGTCTCAGGCCGGGTGGCAGGGGGGTAGGGGTGCGCGGCCATGGGGGGTCACCTAGCTTCAAGGAAGGGGTGTCTGGGATGGTGCAGCCAGAGACCATGGGGAAGGCCAAAGAGCTGTTTGTTCTCTGTGATAAAGAAGGAAAAGGCTTCATCACCAAGAGAGATATGCAGGTTAGTGAGTCCAGTGGATTCAGAACGTTTTAAACATAAACACAATAAACATATTTATTAAACCTTTAACCTCCTGTCCTCTCTCCTCTCCTCTCCTGTCCTCTCTCCTCTCCTGTCCTCTCTCTCTCTCTCTCTCTCTCTCTCTCTCTCTCTCTCCCCCTCTCCTCTCCTGTCCTCTCTCTCCCCTCTCCTCTCTCTCTCTCTCCTTCTCTCACCCCCTCTTCTCTTGTCCCCCTCCTCTCCTCTCACTTCTCTCCCTCCCTCCTCTTCTATCTTTTCTTCTCCACTCTTTTCATCTGTTCTCCCCTCTTCTCACCCTCCTCTTCTATCTTCTTCTCTCCTCTTCTCCCATCTCCTCTCTCTCTCGCCCCCTCTTCTCCCCCTCCTCTTCTATCTTCTTCTCTCCTCTTCTCCCATCTCCTCTCTCTCTCCCCCTCCTTTTCTCTCCTCTCAGAGACTGCAGGGGGAGTTACCTCTCTCCCCAGAACAGCTGGAGTCTGTTTTTGAGAGTCTGGACAGAGACAGAAATGGATTCCTAACTCCTGTTGAGTTTAACATGGGCCTTGGTGTGTACCGCTCACTCATTTCATGACATGCTGGACCTTTGACCAATACCATACTTACTATTGACACATTTTCCCTGTCTCTCTCTCTCTCTGTCTCTCCCTCTCTGTCTCTCCCTCTCTGTCTCTCCCTCTCTGTCTCTCCCTCTCTGTCTCTCTCTCTGTCTCTCTCTCTCTGTCTCTCTCTCTCTGTCTCTGTCTCTCTCTCTCTCTGTCTCTCTCTCTCTCTGTCTCTCTCTGTCTCTCTCTCTCTGTCTCTCTCTCTCTGTCTCTCTCTGTCTCTCTCTCTGTCTCTCTCTCTCTGTCTCTCTGTCTGTCTGTCTCTCTCTCTCTCTCTCTCTCTCTCTCTCTCTCTGTCTCTCTCTCTGTCTCTCTCGGTCTCTCTCTCTCTGTCTCTCTCTGTCTCTCTCTGTCTGTCTCTGTCTCTCTGTGTCTCTGTGTCTCTGTCTGTCTCTGTCTCTCTCTCTCTGTCTGTCCCTGTCTGACTGTGTGATAGCAGGGGAGTTGATGGGGGTGGAGGAGAGCACAGAGAAAAGGCAGACAGAGAGGGAGGAAAGCGAAGACCTGGGAGAACTCCGATTTATTCAGATACTGACGGAGCTGGGAGCTGACAAACTCTTCAAAGAGTGAGTACGACACTACATTGTTCCAAGGAAGACCCGATGAAGCGTTTTGGAGAGAGTTCGGCCAACGTTTTATATTCGCAACCAGTATTTGGATTCTAGCTTCCTGTAAAAGAGTTAAGTTGTGCTGTGTGTGTGTGTAACCCTGTAACCTGCTGTATTGTGTGTCTTCATGCCAGTCAGTGCGAGCTGGGTACCCTGTGGTGTGCTCTCCAGAGAGACAGACCAGAGCTGCTCTCTATCCTGGAGGATGTCCTAGTCCACTCTGTGTCTCATCTACAAGACTCACTGAGGGAGAGAGACAGTTTGGAACTGGCTCTACGCAGGTCTCTATTCTCTCCCCATATCATTCATTCACCACATGACTGTCAAGTCATACAGCTGGTGAAGTGGAGCAGTAAACACCAACATACTTACCATTAACATACTTACTATCAACATACTTACCAACATACTTACTATTAACATACTTACTAGTAACATACTTATCAACAAACTATTGACATACTTACCAATATACTTACTAACAATTTATGAGCATACTTACCAATATACTTACTAGCAATTTATTAGCATACTTACCAATATACTTACTAACAAACTATTCGCATACTTACTAGTAACATACTTACTAACATACTCTAATGTGTTGTTGTGTTTCAGACGGGAGAGTGACCACGACAGGGTGGTTCGGTCCATATACGAGGAGATGGAGAGTCAGAACAGAGAGGAAAGAGAGAAACGACTCGCTCAGGTAGCTTATCTGGCGAATAAAGTATGAATATGTGTGCACTCTCTACTGTATGTCTCTCTGTAAATGTAAATAGTCTGCTGGGCTGTAGACGGGGTTGATGTTGTTTAGCAACAAAACCGACACGAATCATACTAAGCTTAGTGCTTCGAGCTGTTGACTTCAGGCCACATGAACATTGTGCTGAAAGGTAAAAAAAACAAAAAAACAATCTACAATAAAATGTCCTTATTCTGTGGTGTTGTTGGTCCGACAGTAGAGTCTAACGTTGTACTATGTAACCATATTCAGTTTAAGTAGAATACTAATGAATCGTTGAGCGATCGTACGAGACATATTGGTTCAACTTTCGTCTAAGCTTGGATTAAACAAGCTCCGTTGTGAGAATTGGCAGAGTGTTGCTGCTCTTCTGTTCAGCGGCTGCACAGCACCCCCCCCCCCCCCCCCCCCCCCCCCCCCCCCGATTTACAATAGACGGGACCACAGCATCTACTTCGGTTGCCATGATGATTTCCTTTGCTACACCTGCCTCGGCATATATCGCCCCAATTCTGGCCCCATTTCTCCAATCGTACTGCCACCGAGGTGTAGCGAGGTGTAGCGAGGTGTAGGTACTTTACGACTACTAATTCACTGCGATTTGGGCTTGTTTCTCCAATGGGTACAGCACCGTAGACCCAGAAAAACACGATGTGATGTATTTCAGCCCTAACTAATGGCTGATGATGATGATGATGATGACTGTACTTCACGTTAAAGGACAGTATCAGACAGTGGGACAGAAGACAGAAGATTGCAGAGGAGCTGAAGACGAGGGAGCAGGAACTGGAGACCACCCTGGCCAAGCAGAGAGAGGTAGAGACATCATAGACTTAGATAGATCACTCTTTGTGTCTGTCCCATTATGACGTCTGCGAGAGCACTGAGCATTGAGGCCATCTCCATTTTGAAGTAGTCCATAGTGCCTACTGTCGCCTGGAGTACAAAGGGAGATTTTAACCCGGGGCTAAGCCAGTGTTCACACTTTATACAGTGGGCTCTTAGCCATTCTGTCAGTCTGTTCTACTGCTTCAACATCGGCCATTTTAAACATATAAATTAAATTAAATGGTTTAAATAATAATAATAATAATAATAATAACAATAATAATAATAACAATAATAACAACAATAATAATAATAACAATAATAACAATAATAATAATAACAATAATAACAATAATAACAATAATAATAATAATAACAATAATAACAATAATAATAATAATAACAATAATAATAATAATAATAATACATTAAATATCTGGTCGTAGTAAAGTTCAGCTATTTCCCACAAGGCCCTAGTTTCTACCTTCTTAACAGCACTATCAACAAGGCAGGTCCTACAGGCCCTAGTTTCTACCTTCTTAACAACACTATCAACAAGGCAGGTCCTACAGGCCCTAGTTTCTACCTTCTTAACAAGGCAGGTCCTACAGGTCCTAGTTTCTACCTTCTTAACAACACTATCAACAAGGCAGGTCCTACAGGCCCTAGTTTCTACCTTCTTAACAAGGCAGGTCCTACAGGTCCTAGTTTCTACCTTCTTAACAACACTATCAACAAGGCAGGTCCTACAGGCCCTAGTTTCTACCTTCTTAACAACACTATCAACAAGGCAGGTCCTACAGGCTCTAGTTTTGTCGCACCTGGACTACTGTTCAGTCGTGTGGTCAGGTGCTACAAAGAGGGACAATTGAAATTGGTTCAGAACAGGGCAGCACGGCTGGCCCTTAGATGTACACAGAGAGCTGATATTAATAATATGCATGTCAATCTCTCCTGGCTCAAAGTGGAGGAGAGATCGACTTCATCACTACTTGTATTTATGAGAGGTATTGACATGTTGAATGTACCGAGCTGTCTGTTTAAACTACTGGCACACAGCTCAGACACCCATACATACCCCACAAGACATGCTACCTGAGGTCTGTTTAAACTACTGGCACACAGCTCAGACACCCACCAGAGGTCTGTTTAAACTACTGGCACGCAGCTCAGACACCCATACATACCCCACAAGACATGCCACCAGTGGTCTCTTCACTGTCCTCATGTCCAGAACAGACTATGGGAGGTGCACAGTACCACATAGAGCCATGACTACAGGGAACTCTATTCCACAGTACTACACAGAGACATGACTACATGGAACTCTATTCCACAGTACTACATAGAGCCATGACTACATGGAACTCTATTCCACAGTGCTACATAGAGCCATGACTACATGGAACTCTATTCCACAGTACTACATAGAGCCATGACTCCATGGAACTCTATTCCACAGTACTACATAGAGCCATGACTACATGGAACTCTATTCCACAGTACTACATAGAGCCATGACTACATGGAACTCTATTCCACAGTACTACATAGAGACATGACTACATGGAACTCTATTCCACAGTACTACATAGAGCCATGACTACATGGAACTCTATTCCACAGTACTACATAGAGCCATGACTACATGGAACTCTATTCCACAGTACTACATAGAGACATGACTACATGGAACTCTATTCCACAGTACAACATAGAGCCATGACTACATGGAACTCTATTCCACAGTACTACATAGAGCCATGACTACATGGAACTCTATTCCACAGTACTACATAGAGCCATGACTCCATGGAACTCTATTCCACAGTACTACATAGAGCCATGACTACATGGAACTCTATTCCACAGTACTACATAGAGCCGTGACTACATGGAACTCTATTCCACAGTACTACATAGAGCCATGACTACATGGAACTCTATTCCACAGTACTACATAGAGACATGACTACATGGAACTCTATTCCACAGTACTACATAGAGACATGACTACATGGAACTCTATTAGACAGTACTATATAGAGCCCTGAATACATGGAACTCTATTAGACAGTACTATATAGAGCCCTGAATACATGGAACTCTATTAGACAGTACTACATAGAGCCGTGACTACATGGAACTCTATTCCACAGTACTACATAGAGCCATGACTAAATGGAACTCTATTCCACAGTACTACATAGAGCCAGGACTACATGGAACTCTATTAGACAGTACTATATAGAGCCCTGAATACATGGAACTCTATTAGACAGTACTATATAGAGCCCTGAATACATGGAACTCTATTAGACAGTACTACATAGAGCCGTGACTACATGGAACTCTATTCCACAGTACTACATAGAGCCATGACTACATGGAACTCTATTCCACAGTACTACATAGAGTCATGACTACATGGAACTCTATTCCACAGTACTACATAGAGCCATGACTACATGGAACTCTATTCCACAGTACTACATAGAGTCATGACTACATGGAACTCTATTCCACAGTACTACATAGAGCCATGACTACATGGAACTCTATTCCACAGTACTACATAGAGCCATGACTACATGGAACTCTATTCCACAGTACTACATAGAGCCATGACTACATGGAACTCTATTCCACAGTACTACATAGAGCCATGACTACATGGAACTCTATTCCACAGTACTACATAGAGCCATGACTACATGGAACTCTATTCCACAGTACTACATAGAGCCATGACTACATGGAACTCTATTCCACAGTACTACATAGAGCCATGACTACATGGAACTCTATTCCACAGTACTACATAGAGACCTGACTACATGGAACTCTATTCCACAGTACTACATAGAGACATGACTACATGGAACTCTATTCCACAGTACTACATAGAGACCTGACTACATGGAACTCTATTCCACAGTACTACATAGAGCCATGACTACATGGAACTCTATTCCACAGTACTACATAGAGCCATGACTACATGGAACTCTATTCCACAGTACTACATAGAGCCATGACTACATGGAACTCTATTCCACAGTACTACATAGAGCCATGACTACATGGAACTCTATTCCACATCAGGTCACTGATGCAGCAGTAGAATCAGATTTAATAAACAGATACAAATACACCTTATGGAACAGCGGGGACTGTGAAGCAACACAAACATAGAAACACACAAACACACACACGATAACATACGCAATATACACACTCAAGAATGTTGTAATGTAGATATGTGATAGTGGTGTAGTAGGGGCCTGACGGCACACAGTGTGTTGTTAAATCTGTGAATGTATTGTAATGTTTTTAAAATTGTATAACAGTCTCAATTTTGCTGGACCCTAGGAAAAGTAGATGCTGCCTTGACAGGACCTAATGGGGATCCATAATAAACCCCAGGAAGAGTAGCTGCTGCCTTGGCAGGAACTAATGGGGATCCATAATAAACCCCAGGAAGAGTAGCTGCTGCCTTGGCAGGAACTAATGGGGATCCATAATAAACCCCAGGAAGAGTAGCTGCTGCCTTGGCAGGAACTAATGGGGATCCATAATAAACCCCAGGAAGAGTAGTGCCTTGGCAGGAACTAATGGGGATCCATAATAAATACAAAATAGAAATGTCACTGTCAGAAGAGATTTGCTTCAGAAAAACGTTCTCATCAAATGTATTTATAAAGCCCTTCTTACATCAGCTGATATCTCAAAGTGCTGTACAGAAACTCAGCCTAAAACCCCCAAACAGCAAGCAATGCAGGTGTAGAAGCACAGTGGCTAGGAAAAACTCCCTAGAAAGGTCAGAACCGCGGTCTCCGCTAGCTAGCCGGCCAGGAGCTAGCGAAGTAGCTAGCCAGTTAGCGACAGACGCTAAACCCATAAAATACTGAAAATAAACACTTCTCTAATATCATATTATCTAAATAATCAAATATGAATTTATTCAACGTAATTTTACAAATAGCAGTTTTGGTCGATCTGGAAAGCCATAGTCAGTCAATAAATAATATAATAATAGTCATAGGAAAGGTTTTCATCTTTAGATCACAATATGTGGATACTATACGATTATAATTATTTGTAAAATATCACAGCACAATTGAAAAATATTTGGCACATGGAAACCAAACAAGGGTGGTCTATGGTGTTAGGTGGGATGGGCCGAGGGGGTGGTCTATGGTGATAGGTGGGATGGGCCGAGGGGGTGGTCTATGGTGATAGGTGGGATGGGCTGAGGGGGTGGTCTATGGTGATAGGTGGGTTGGGCTGAAGGGGTGGTCTATAGTGATAGGTGGGATGGGCCGAGGGGGTGGTCTATGGTGATAGGTGGGATGGGCTGAGGGGGTGGTCTATGGTGATAGGTGGGATGGGCTGAGGGGGTGGTCTATGGTGATAGGTGGGATGGGCTGAGGGATTAAAGAGTTTGTTTGGTAATGTATTATATGTGTTATATATACAGGTGAAGTCTGAAGTTTGCATTCACTTTTGCCAAATACATTTAAACTCAGATTTTCACAATTCCTGACATTTAATCCTAGTAAAAATTCCCTGTTTTAGGTCAGTTAGGATCATCACTTTATTTTAAGAATGTGAAATGTCCGAATAATTGTAGAGAATGATTTATTTCAGCTTTTATTTCTTTCATCACATTCCGAGCGGGTCAGAAATTTACATAAACTCAATTAGTATTTGGTAGCATTGCCTTTATATTGTTTAACTTGGGTCAAATGTTTCGGGTAGCCTTCCACAAGCTTCCCACAATAAGTTGGGTGAATTTTGGACCATTCCTCCTGACAAAGCTGGTGTAACTGAGTCAGGTTTGTAGGCCTCCTTGCTTGTACATGCTTTTTCAGTTCTGCCCACACATTTTCGATAGGATTGAGGTCAGGGCTTTGTGATGGCCACTCCAATACCTTGACTTTGTTGTCCTTATTTCTTGACGCTACCAATCTACCCTGTAGCGGCATCATTACCGTCTGCAACCGCTGAATAGCAACAGTCAAATAATATTACTAGAAAATGTTCATATTCATGAAATCACAAGTGCAATATTTTGAAACACAGCTTAGCCTTTTGTTAATCACCCTGTCGTCTCAGATTTTTGAAATTATGCTTTACAGCGAAAGCAATCCAAGCGTTTGTGTAAGTTTATCGATAGCCTAGCATAGCATTATGTACACTTAGCATCAGGAAGCTTGGTCACGAAAATCAGAAAAGCAATCAAATGAACAGTTTACCTTTGATCTTCGGATGTTTTCACTCACGAGACTCCCAGTTAGACAGCAAATGTTCCTTTTGTTCCATAAAGATTATTTTTATACCCAAAATACCGACGTTTGTTTGTCGCGTTATGTTCCGAAATCCACAGGAAAGAGCGGTCACGACAACGCAGATGGAAATTCCAAATAGTCTTCATAATGTCCACAGAAATATGTCAAACGTTTTTTATAATCATTGCTCAGGTCGTTTTTAAAATATATATTCGATAATATATCAACCGAGTGTGTAGCTTTTTCCATAACAGCGGGAGGAACAATGGCCGGTTTACTCAATTGCGCACCAACTCACTCTGAGAGCCCCCACCTCTCCACTTACGCAATGTGATCCTTCACGCTCATTTTTCAAAATAAAAGCCTGAAACTATGTCTAAAGACTGTTGACACCTTAGGGAAGCCACAGAAAAAGGAATCTGGTTGATATCCCTTTAAATGAAGGACAGGCACGCATAGGAACACAGAAATGTCAAAATAAGAGGCACTTCCTGATTGGATTATCCTCAGGCTTTCGCCTGCAATATCAGTTCTGTTATACTCACAGACAATATTTTTACAGTTTTGGAAACTTTAGAGTGTTTTCTATCTTAATCTGTCAATTATATGCATATTCTAGCATCTGGTCATGAGAAATAGGCAGTTTACTTTGGGAACGTTGTATAAAAATAGTGCCCCCTAGCTTCAAGAGGTTGCCATTTTGCCACAACTTTGGAACTATGCTTGGGGTCATTGTCCATTTGGAAGACCCATTTGCAACCAAGCTGTAACTGATGTCTTGATGTTGCTTCAATATATTGACATAATTTTCCTTTCTCATGAAGCCATCCATTTTGTGACGTGTACCAGTCCCTCCTGCAGCAAAGCATCCCCACAACATGTTGCTGCCACCCCCGTGCTTCACGGATGGTCAGGTTCTGTCGATATTGGACTCTTTTTACTGTGGATATAGATACTTTTGTACCGGTTTCCTCCAGCATCTTCACAAGGTCCTTTGCTGTTGTTCTGGGATTGATTTGCACTTTTCGCACCAAAGTACGTTCATCTCTAGGAGACAGAACGCGTCTCCTTCCTGAGCGGTATGACGGCTGCGTGGTCCCATGGGGTTTATACTTGCGTACTATTGTTTGTATAGATGAATGTGGTACCTTCAGGTGTTTGGAAATTGCTCCCAAGATGAACCAGACTTGTGGAGGTCTACATTTTTTCTTCTGAGGTCTTGGCTGATTTCTTTTGATTTTCCCATGATGTCAAGCAAAGAGGCACTGAATTTGAAGGTAGGCCTTGAAATACATCCACAGGTACACCTCTAATTGACTCAAATGTCAATTAGCTTATCAGAAGCTTCGAAAGCCATGACATAGTTTTCTGGAATTTTCCAAGATGTTTAAAGGCACAGTCAACTTTGTGTATGTAATCTTCTGACCCATTGGATTTGTGATACAGTGAATTGTAAGTGAAATAATCTGTCTGTAAACAATTGTTGGAAAAATGACTTGTGTCATGCACAAAGTAGATGCCCTAACCGACTTGCCAAAACTATAGTTTGTTATCAAGACATCTGTGGAGGGGTTGAAAAACGAGTTTTAATGACTCTTAACATAAGTGTATGTATGTAAACTTCTGACTTCAACTGTATGTTGATATGAGTAAGCGATCCATTTAGTCATCCTGTTTCAGCTTCATCTTCTCCCCCCCCCCCCAGCTGGAGGCTCGTATCCAGGCGCTGGGCTATGAGCAGGCAGACATCAGGGTGCAGAATCAGAAGCTCCACAGTCTGAACATACAGCTCCAGGAGCAGCTAGAGACCAGCCGGGAGGAGCTACAGAAAGCCCTGAAACAGTTAAAGTTCCTTCAGTCAAACACTGCCCAGGAGGAGAGGAGCAGAGAGAGGTAGGGAGGAGGGAGGGATACTGAGGGAGCCAGGAGGGAGGGAGGGGTGAGGGAGCAGAGAGGGGAGGGAGGGAGCAGAGAGGGGAGGGACGGGGGAGAGATGGGGAAGAGAGGGGGGAGCAGAGAAGGGAGGGAGGAGAGGGGAGAGGGGGGGAGCAGAGAGGGAAGGGAGGGATAGAGAGAGGGGATTGCTAACTCCTACGTGCTTTGCCATATTCTCTGAAAATGTTTATATTTGTGTTGTTGACACGGTACGCTTGAAAATATATTTTTTGTCTGTGTACGTGATCGTTGTGGAAATTGAACCCACAACCTTTGCATTGAGATTGTCACAGTGTGTTTCTCTCTAGGACTGTGCTCAAGGTCTCCAAGAACATGCAGAAAGAAAAAGACAGTCTGCAGAGACAGTTGGAGTTACTGAGGTCTGTCTGCCTGCCTGCCTGTCGTCTGTCTGCCTGCCTGTCGTCTTTCTGCCTGCCTATCGTCTGTCTGTCTGCCTGCCTGTCGTCTGTCTGTCTGCCTGCCTATCGTCTGTCTGTCTGCCTGCCTATCGTCTGTCTGTCTGCCTGCCTGTCGTCTGTCTGTCTGCCTGCCTATCGTCTGTCTGCCTATCGCCTGTCTGACTGCCTGCCTGTCATCTGTCTGACTGCCTGCCTATCGTCTGTCTGACTGCCTGCCTATCGTCTGTCTGCCTGCCTGTCGTCTGTCTGTCTGCCTGCCTATCGTCTGTCTGTCTGCCTGCCTATCGTCTGTCTGTCTGCCTGCCTGTCGTCTGTCTGACTGCCTGCCTATCGTCTGTCTGTCTGTCTGCCTATCGTCTGTCTGCCTATCGTCTGTCTGACTGCCTGCCTGTCATCTGTCTGACTGCCTGCCTATCGTCTGTCTGACTGCCTGCCTATCGTCTGTCTGTCTGCCTGCCTGTCGTCTGTCTGACTGCCTGCCTATCGTCTGTCTGTCTGCCTGCCTATCGTCTGTCTATCTGCCTGCCTATCGTGTCTGTCTGCCTGCCTGCCTGTCGTCTTTCTGCGTGCCTGTCGTCTGTCTGTCTGTCTGCCTGCCTGTCGTCTGTCTGCCTGCCTGCCTGCCTGTCGTCTGCCTGCCTGCCTGTCGTCTGCCTGCCTGCCTGTTGTCTTTCTGCCTGCCTATCGTCTGTCTGTCTGCCTGCCTGTCGTCTGTCTGTCTGCCTGCCTATCGTCTGTCTGTCTGCCTGCCTATCGTCTGTCTGTCTGCCTGCCTGTCGTCTGTCTGACTGCCTGCCTATCGTCTGTCTGTCTGCCTGCCTATCGTCTGTCTGCCTATCGTCTGTCTGACTGCCTGCCTGTCATCTGTCTGACTGCCTGCCTATCGTCTGTCTGACTGCCTGCCTATCGTCTGTCTGTCTGCCTGCCTGTCGTCTGTCTGACTGCCTGCCTATCGTCTGTCTGACTGCCTGCCTATCGTCTGTCTGACTGCCTGCCTATCGTCTGTCTGACTGCCTGCCTATCGTCTGTCTGTCTGCCTGCCTATCGTCTGTCTGCCTATCGTCTGTCTGCCTATCGTCTTTCTGCCTGCCTATCGTCTGTCTGTCTGCCTGCCTGTCGTCTGTCTGTCTGCCTGCCTATCGTCTGTCTGTCTGCCTGCCTATCGTCTGACTGCCTGCCTGTCATCTGTCTGACTGCCTGCCTGTCATCTGTCTGACTGCCTGCCTGTCGTCTGTCTGACTGCCTGCCTATCGTCTGTCTGAATGCCTGCCTATCGTCTGTCTGTCTGCCTGCCTGTCGTCTGTCTGACTGCCTGCCTATCGTCGGTCTGTCTGCCTGCCTATCGTCTGTCTGTCTGCCTGCCTGTCGTCTGTCTGTCTGCCTGCCTGCCTGTCGTCTTTCTGCCTGCCTTTCGTCTGTCTGTCTGTCTGTCTGCCTGCCTGCCTGCCTGTCGTCTGCCTGCCTGTCGTCTGCCTGCCTGCCTATCATCTGTCTGCCTGCCTGTCGTCTGTCTGCCTGCCTATCGTCTGTCTGCCTGCCTGCCTATCGTCTGTCTGCCTGCCTGCCTATCGTCTGTCTGCCTGCCTGCCTATCGTGTCTGTCTGTCTGCCTGCCTATCGTGTCTGTCTGTCTGCCTGCCTATCGTGTCTGTCTGCCTGCCTGCCTGTCGTCTGTCTGCCTGCCTATCGTCTGTCTGCCTGCCTGCCTATCGTCTGTCTGCCTGCCTGCCTATCGTCTGTCTGCCTGCCTGCCTATCGTCTGTCTGCCTGCCTGCCTATCGTCTGTCTGCCTGCCTGCCTGCCTATCGTCTGTCTGCCTGCCTGCCTGCCTATCGTCTGTCTGCCTGCCTGCCTGCCTATCGTCTGTCTGCCTGCCTGCCTGCCTATCGTCTGTCTGCCTGCCTATCGGCTGTCTACCTGCCTGCCTGTCATCTGCCTGCCTGCCTATCGTCTGTCTGCCTGCCTGTCGTCTGCTTGCCTGTCATCTGTCTGCCTGCCTGTCGTCTGTCTGTCTGCCTGCCTGTCGTCTGTCTGTCTGCCTGCCTGTCGTCTGTCTGTCTGCCTGCCTGCCTATCGTCTGCCTGCCTGCCTGCCTATCGTCTGCCTGCCTGCCTTTCGTCTGCCTGCCTGCCTATCGTCTCTGTCTGCCTGCCTGTCGTCTGTGCCTGCCTGTCGTCTGTCTGCCTGTCTGTCGTCTGTCTGCCTGTCTGTCGTCTGTCTGCCTGCCTGCCTGTCGTCTGCTTGCCTGCCTGCCTGTCGTCTGCTTGCCTGCCTGCCTGTCGTCTGCTTGCCTGCCTGCCTGTCGTCTGCTTGCCTGTCTGTCGTCTGTCTGCCTGCCTGTCTGTCGTCTGTCTGCCTGCCTGCCTATCGTCTGTCTGCCTGCCTATCGTCTGTCTGCCTGCCTATCGTCTGTCTGCCTGCCTATCGTCTGTCTGTGTTTGACTGCCTGTGGTCTGCCTGCATGTCTGCTTGCCTGTCTGTCTGTCAGCGGGTTACCAGTTTGTTTATTGGAGAGCAAATCACATTTGTTGTTTATGAAGTGCTTACTGTACACGTTACTATGTGTTTGTTTCTGATTTGTTTATCCTCTCAGGGATATGAACAAACGTCTGAGAGATGAGAAAGACACACATCAGTCCCAGAAGAGGGTCAGTGTTGGTCACCGACGCTCTCTCCTCGTCTCTCCTCTTCTCTCCTCGTCTCTCCTCGTCTCCCCTCGTCTCCACCAGTCTGTCCCACCATCACCACTCCCAAACTCCCACTGTCACTATACGGGGCTCCACCCCCTGGACACGCCCCTACTACCCAAACTGAACCATGCTAGTTCTCCCTGGACACGCCCCTACTACCCCTACTGAACCATGCTAGTTCTCCCTGGACACACCCCCACTACCCCCTACTGAACCATGCTAGTTCTCCCTGGACACGCCCCTACTACCCCTACTGAACCGTGCTAGTTCTCCCTGGACACTCCCCTACTGAACCGTGCTAGTTCTCCCTGGACACGCCCCTACTGAACCATACTAGTTCTCCCTGGACACACCCCTACTGAACCATGCTAGTTCTCCCTGGACACACCCCTACTGAACCATGCTAGTTCTCCCTGGACACACCCCTACTGAACAATGCTAGTTCTCCCTGGACACACCCCTACTGAACCGTGCTAGTTCTCCCTGGACACTCCCCTACTGAACCGTGCTAGTTCTCCCTGGACACACCCCTACTAACCTCTACTGAACCATGCTAGTTCTCCCTGGACACACCCCTACTGAACCATGCTAGTTCTCCCTGGACACACCCCTACTGAACAATGCTAGTTCTCCCTGGACACACCCCTACTGAACCGTGCTAGTTCTCCCTGGACACACCCCTACTGAACCATGCTAGTTCTCCCTGGACACACCCCTACAACCCTTACTGAACCATGCTAGTTCTCCCTGGACACACCCCTACTGAACCACGCTAGTTCTCCCTGGACACACCCCTACTAAACAACGCTAGTTCTCCCTGGACGCACCCCTACTAAACAACGCTAGTTCTCCCTGGACGCACCCCTACTGAACCATGCTAGTTCTCCCTGGACGCACCCCTACTGAACCATGTTCGTTCTCCCTGGACACACCCCTACTGAACCACATTAGTTCTCCCTGGACACACCCCTACTGAACCGTGCTAGTTCTCCCTGGACACACCCCTACTGAACCATGCTAGTTCTCCCTGGACACACCCCCACTACCCCCTACTGAACCACATTAGTTCTCCCTGGACACACCCCTACTGAACCATGTTAGTTCTCCCTGGACACACCCCCACTACCCCTACTGAACCATGTTAGTTCTCCCTGGACACACCCCTACTACCCCTACTGAACCATGCTAGTTTTCCCTGGACACTCCCCTACTGAACCATGCTAGTTTTCCCTGGACACTCCCCTACTGAACCACATTAGTTCTCCCTGGACACACCCCTACTGAACCATGTTAGTTCTCCCTGGACACACCCCTACTACCCCTACTGAACCACATTAGTTCTCCCTGGACACACCCCTACTGAACCGTGCTAGTTCTCCCTGGACACACCCCTACTGAACCATGTTAGTTCTCCCTGGACACACCCCTACTACCCCTACTGAACCACATTAGTTCTCCCTGGACACACCCCTACTGAACCGTGCTAGTTCTCCCTGGACACACCCCTACTGAACCGTGCTAGTTCTCCCTGGACACACCCCTACTGAACCATGCTAGTTCTCCCTGGACACACCCCTACTGAACCATGCTAGTTCTCCCTGGACACGCCCCTACTACCCCCTACTGAACCACATTAGTTCTCCCTGGACACACCCCTACTGAACCATGTTAGTTCTCCCTGGACACACCCCTACTACCCCTACTGAACCACATTAGTTCTCCCTGGACACACCCCTACTGAACCGTGCTAGTTCTCCCTGGACACACCCCTACTGAACCGTGCTAGTTCTCCCTGGACACACCCCTACTGAACCGTGCTAGTTCTCCCTGGACACACCCCTACTGAACCATGCTAGTTCTCCCTGGACACACCCCTACAACCCTTACTGAACCATGCTAGTTCTCCCTGGACACACCCCTACTGAACCACGCTAGTTCTCCCTGGACACACCCCTACTAAACAACGCTAGTTCTCCCTGGACGCACCCCTACTAAACAACGCTAGTTCTCCCTGGACGCACCCCTACTGAACCATGCTAGTTCTCCCTGGACGCACCCCTACTGAACCATGTTCGTTCTCCCTGGACACACCCCTACTGAACCACATTAGTTCTCCCTGGACACACCCCTACTGAACCGTGCTAGTTCTCCCTGGACACACCCCTACTGAACCATGCTAGTTCTCCCTGGACACACCCCCACTACCCCCTACTGAACCACATTAGTTCTCCCTGGACACACCCCTACTGAACCATGTTAGTTCTCCCTGGACACACCCCCACTACCCCTACTGAACCATGTTAGTTCTCCCTGGACACACCCCTACTACCCCTACTGAACCATGCTAGTTTTCCCTGGACACTCCCCTACTGAACCATGCTAGTTTTCCCTGGACACTCCCCTACTGAACCACATTAGTTCTCCCTGGACACACCCCTACTGAACCATGTTAGTTCTCCCTGGACACACCCCTACTACCCCTACTGAACCACATTAGTTCTCCCTGGACACACCCCTACTGAACCGTGCTAGTTCTCCCTGGACACACCCCTACTGAACCATGTTAGTTCTCCCTGGACACACCCCTACTACCCCTACTGAACCACATTAGTTCTCCCTGGACACACCCCTACTGAACCGTGCTAGTTCTCCCTGGACACACCCCTACTGAACCGTGCTAGTTCTCCCTGGACACACCCCTACTGAACCATGCTAGTTCTCCCTGGACACACCCCTACTGAACCATGCTAGTTCTCCCTGGACACGCCCCTACTACCCCCTACTGAACCACATTAGTTCTCCCTGGACACACCCCTACTGAACCATGTTAGTTCTCCCTGGACACACCCCTACTACCCCTACTGAACCACATTAGTTCTCCCTGGACACACCCCTACTGAACCGTGCTAGTTCTCCCTGGACACACCCCTACTGAACCGTGCTAGTTCTCCCTGGACACACCCCTACTGAACCGTGCTAGTTCTCCCTGGACACACCCCTACTGAACCATGCTAGTTCTCCCTGGACACACCCCTACTGAACCATGCTAGTTCTCCCTGGACACACCCCTACAATCCCTACTGAACCATGTTAGTTCTCCCTGGACACACCCCTACTGAACCACATTAGTTCTCCCTGGACACACCCCTACTGAACCACATTAGTTCTCCCTGGACACACCCCTACTGAACCATGTTAGTTCTCCCTGGACACACCCCTACTACCCCTACTGAACCACATTAGTTCTCCCTGGACACACCCCTACTGAACCGTGCTAGTTCTCCCTGGACACACCCCTACTGAACCACATTAGTTCTCCCTGGACACACCCCTACTACCCCTACTGAACCACATTAGTTCTCCCTGGACACACCCCTACTGAACCACATTAGTTCTCCCTGGACACACCCCTACTGAACCATGTTAGTTCTCCCTGGACACACCCCTACTGAACCATGCTAGTTCTCCCTGGACACACCCCTACTGAACCACATTAGTTCTCCCTGGACACACCCCTACTGAACCATGTTAGTTCTCCCTGGACACACCCCTACTACCCCTACTGAACCACATTAGTTCTCCCTGGACACACCCCTACTGAACCGTGCTAGTTCTCCCTGGACACACCCCTACTGAACCACATTAGTTCTCCCTGGACACACCCCTACTGAACCATGCTAGTTCTCCCTGGATACACCCCTACTACCCCTACTGAACCATGCTAGTTCTCCCTGGACACACCCCTACTACCCCTACTGAACCATGTTAGTTCTCCCTGGACACACCCCTACTGAACCGTGCTAGTTCTCCCTGGACACACCCCTACTGAACCATGTTAGTTCTCCCTGGACACACCCCTACTGAACCACATTAGTTCTCCCTGGACACACCCCTACTGAACCGTGCTAGTTCTCCCTGGACACACCCCTACTGAACCATGTTAGTTCTCCCTGGACACACCCCCACTACCCCCTACTGAACCACATTAGTTCTCCCTGGACACACCCCTACTGAACCGTGCTAGTTCTCCCTGGACACACCCCTACTGAACCATGTTAGTTCTCCCTGGACACACCCCTACTACCCCCTACTGAACCACGCTAGTTCTCCCTGGACACACCCCTACTGAACCGTGCTAGTTCTCCCTGGACACACCCCTACTGAACCATGCTAGTTCTCCCTGGACACACCCCTATTGAACCATGTTAGTTCTCCCTGGACACACCCCTACTGAACCATGTTAGTTCTCCCTGGACACACCCCTATTGAACCATGTTAGTTCTCCCTGGACACACCCCTACTACCACTACTGAACCATGCTAGTTCTCCCTGGATACGCCCCTACTACCACTACTGAACCATGCTAGTTCTCCCTGGATACGCCCCTACTACCCCCTACTGAACCATGCTAGTTCTCCCTGGACACGCCCCTACTACCCCCTACTGAACCATGCTAGTTCTCCCTGGACACGCCCCTACTACCCCCTACTGAACCATGCTAGTTCTCCCTGGATACGCCCCTACTACCCCTACTGAACCATGCTAGTTCTCCCTGGACACACCCCTACTACCACTACTGAACCATGCTAGTTCTCCCTGGACACACCCCTACTACCACTACTGAACCATGCTAGTTCTCCCTGGACACACCCCTACTACCCCTACTGAACCATGCTAGTTCTCCCTGGACACACCCCTACTACCACTACGGTTCATGCTAGTTCTCCCTGGACACACCCCTACTACCACTACTGAACCATGCTAGTTCTCCCTGGACACACCCCTACTACCACTACTGAACCATACCTATGTTTTGTAGACGGCATCTCTAGTACTGGGTAATATTTGTAACTGTGATGATATTTCAGAGTCACTGTTTTTTAGGGGTATGTTTTGAGAGAGGCTGTGAGCAGATGAGATCTTCCTTGGTCAGATCACGTTACATTGTAAAGGAAAAACCTCTGGGCCATAATGAATGTTAATCATGTGTGGCGAAGGAACAGACTGGTACCTCCAAGTCTGTTTCAACGCAAAGGGAATCGCTGTTTCTGAGGTAAACAGCATTTTATAGATTTTTGTTGTTGTTGTTGAGTTTGAGTATTTTTTTTTGAACAATGTTATTTTGAAGGTGAGAAATATGCATCCCATAATACTGTATCTTTAATGGTCTGTAGATTCCAAGGTAGCACTTTCATCTTTCTTGATCAAACGTTTTTGTTATTTTTTATTTAATAAAAGGAACAAAGTATTGAAAACACAGGAAGTTCTTGCAATCCAGCATACAGTACAATATTGTAAAATAAACAACTGCACCGGGGACGGGAGGGGACGGGACGGGAGGGGACGGGACGGGAGGGGACGGGACGGGAGGGGAGGGGACGGGAGGGGAGGGGACGGGAGGGGACGAGACGGGAGGGGAGGGGACGGGAGGGGAGGGGACGGGACATGTTCCTAGTGCAAAAGCAATGTGCAAAAAAAAATGATCCTTAACCTCATTGTAATCTAGCAGTGTGATTTCATTTGAAACAGGCGATATTGACGAGACGATTATTTAACTAGAGTTTAGTAAACTGAGTGGACGGTAAATTGTTGCACTTTACACAATGCTTTTACGCAATTAACACATGTACTTGAGAACTCCATAAAATGAAATATCTGTGTATTTACCTGTTATCTATTTTGTAAACATGTTCATGTGTTGATATTTTAATGTCTTTTTGACCACATAAATGTTGTTACATCACCATTTTGGTGCCCGAATAAACAACACATATATCCATTTTTAGTTTTTTCATTCTGGTTTCTCTGCCATCATGTTCAGCCTCCTAATGTCAGGAAGCCTCTGCGGAAGAAAGGCTCAGTGATAGGGAACTACATACTGCAAGACAAGCCAATCGAAAGGTTTGTTTCATCCATGATTCAGCCACTAAACCGTATGCTGTGCAGGCCGCAGCCTTAGTCTATTTTTAATGAAGTTTTAAGATGGAACTAACAGTTATAATAACTTAAGTTATTATGACTGTTTTATAGTAACTAAGTATAATTGACCTAAGGAAGTAACTAATGTTCTGTCCCGTTGATTTACTAAGACAGCTGAGCTCTTTCAGCCAATCAGAGCTGGAGCAGGCTTCAGATGGGATACCATGTAACTCGTCCAAGAGAAGACAGGCATTCGGAGAACACAGCTGTGACGATAATGGACGGACTGAAGCAATACAGGTACTGTGGACTCTTCAAGTGGAATCACCTTTCAGAGAGAGCGAGAGAGAGATATATGCAAATATAGGACATTTGCAGGACATTTGCATTCTGTATAACCACGATGGAAGGTCTGGGACATACTTACGTTACGACTGAGAATTTAGACAGACCAACTGAATAACGTCGCATACCCCCCCATCTGCTCCTTCCTCTACAGGCCAGACTGACCAGCACCCACCCTCAGAGGGTATTCAAGGTGGTGTTTTTGGGGAACTCGGGAGTGGGCAAAAGCTCCTTCATCCACCACTACTGCAATGGACACTTCCCCAACACACTGGGTACTACTGTGGGTAAGAGAGTTAGACCCAATAACACACTGGGTATTACTGTGGGTAAGAGAGTTAGACCCAATAACAGACTGGGTACTACTGTGGGTAAGAGAGTTAGACCCAATAACACACTGGGTACTGCTGTGGGTAAGAGAGTTAGACCCAATAACACACTGGGTACTACTGTGGGTAAGAGATTTAGACCCAATAACAGACTGGGTACTACTGTGGGTAAGAGAGTTAGACCCAATAACACACTGGGTACTACTGTGGGTAAGAGAGTTAGACCCAATAACACACTGGGTACTGCTGTGGGTAAGAGAGTTAGACCCAATAACACACTGGGTACTACTGTGGGTAAGAGAGTTAGACCCAATAACACACTGGGTACTGCTGTGGGTAAGAGAGTTAGACCCAATAACACACTGGGTACTACTGTGGGTAAGAGATTTAGACCCAATAACAGACTGGGTACTACTGTGGGTAAGAGAGTTAGACCCAATAACACACTGGGTACTACTGTGGGTAAGAGAGTTAGACCCAATAACACACTGGGTACTGCTGTGGGTAAGAGAGTTAGACCCAATAACACACTGGGTACTACTGTGGGTAAGAGATTTAGACCCAATAACAGACTGTGTACTGCTGTGGGTAAGAGAGTTAGACCCAATAACACACTGGGTACTACTGTGGGTAAGAGATTTAGACCCAATAACAGACTGGGTACTACTGTGGGTAAGAGAGTTAGACCCAATAACACACTGGGTACTACTGTGGGTAAGAGAGTTAGACCCAATAACACACTGGGTACTGCTGTGGGTAAGAGAGTTAGACCCAATAACACACTGGGTACTGCTGTGGGTAAGAGAGTTAGACCCAATAACACACTGGGTACTACTGTGGGTAAGAGAGTTAGACCCAATAACACACTGGGTACTACTGTGGGTAAGAGAGTGGTCATGTCCAAAATCTGTCTCGCTTACTACATACTATTTATAGCATACTCTTTAGTAATTTTTTAAAATTGTACCTTTATTTAACCAGGCAAGTCAGTTAAGAACAAATTCTTATTTTCAATGACTGCCTAGGAACAGTGGGTTAACTGCCTGTTCAGGGGCAGAAAGACAGATTTGTACCTTGTCAGCTCGGGGATATGAACTTGCAACCTTTCGGTTACTAGTCCAACGCTCTAACCACTAGGCTACCCTGCCGATGTAAGCAACAAATATCAACATACTAGACTCACTAATATTGAGAGTGTGTTGTTGCCACCATTCCTTCATTTCGGTACAGCACGTTCCCCTCAGCCGATTATCAGCTGTTGTCGAAGACGATTCACTTCCTCAATATCATGCAGAGAAATGTACTAGATGAAAAGCTGGAATGATTACGACATCCAGGAATTTAAAGCGAGTGGAGTGGAGTGGACTACATGGGGAATAGGGGAGGGAGTGGACTACATGGGGAATAGGGGAGGGAGTGGACTACATGGGGAATAGGGGAGGGTGTGGACTACATGGGGAATAGGGGAGGTAGTGGATTACATGGGGAATAGGGGAGGGAGTGGACTACATGGGGAATAGGGGAGGTAGTGGACTACATGGGGAGGTAGTGGACTACATGGGGAATAGGGAAGGTAGTGGACTACATGGGGAATAGGGGAGGTAGTGGTCCTCGTGGAGGTAGTGGACTACATGGGGAATAGGGGAGGGAGTGGACTACATGGGGAATAGGGGAGGGAGTGGACTACATGGGGAATAGGGGAGGTAGTGGTCCTCATGTGGAGGTAGTGGTCCTCATGTGGAGGTAGTGGTCCTCATGTGGAGGTAGTGGACTACATGGGGAATAGGGGAGGGAGTGGATTACATGGGGAATAGGGGAGGTAGTGGACTACATGGGGAGGTAGTGGACTACATGGGGAATAGGGGAGGGAGTGGACTACATGGGGAATAGGGGAGGTAGTGGTCCTCATGTGGAGGTAGTGGACTACATGGGGAATAGGGGAGGTAGTGGTCCTCATGTGGAGGTAGTGGACTACATGGGGAATAGGGGAGGTAGTGGTCCTCATGTGGAGGTAGTGGACTACATGGGGAGGTAGTGGACTACATGGGGAGGTAGTGGACTACATGGGGAATAGGGGATACTTATTTTCCACCATAATTTGCAAATAAATTCATTAAAAATCCTACAATGTGATTTTCTGGAGAAAAAAAATCTCATTTTATCTGTCATAGTGGGTACCTATGATGGGTACCTATGATTAATATTACAGGCCTCCATGGGGAGGTAGTGGACTACATGGGGAGGTAGTGGATTACATGGGGAATAGTGGAGGGAGTGGACTACATGGGGAATAGAGGAGGGAGTGGACTACATGGGGAATAGGGGAGGGAGTGGACTACATGGGGAGGTAGTGGACTACATGGGGAATATGGGAGGTAGTGGATTACATGGGGAGGTAGTGGATTACATGGGGAGGTAGTGGACTACATGGGGAGGTAGTGGATTACATGGGGAATAGGGGAGGGATTGGACTACATGGGGAATAGGGGAGGGAGTGGACTACATGGGGAATAGGGGAGGGAGTGGACTACATGGGGAATAGGGGAGGGGGTGGACTACATGGGGAGGTAGTGGACTACATGGGGAGGTAGTGGACTACATGGTGAGGTAGTGGACTACATGGGGAGGTAGTGGACTACATGGGGAGGTAGTGGACTACATGGAGAATAGGGGAGGGAGTGGACTACATGGGGACTAGAGGAGGGAGTGGACTACATGGGGAATAGGGGAGGGAGTGGACTACATGGGGAATAGGGGAGGGAGTGGACTACATGGGGAATAGGGGAGGTAGTGGACTACATGGGGAGGTAGTGGACTACATGGGGAGGTAGTGGACTACATGGGGAGGTAGTGGACTACATGGAGAATAGGGGAGGGAGTGGACTACCTGGGGAATAGGGGAGGGAGTGGACTACATGGGGAATAGGGGAGGGAGTGGATTACATGGGGAATAGGGGAGGTAGTGGTCCTCATGTGGAGGTAGTGGTCCTCATGTGGAGGTAGTGGACTACATGGGGAATAGGGGAGGGAGTGGATTACATGGGGAATAGGGGAGGTAGTGGACTACATGGGGAGGTAGTGGACTACATGGGGAATAGGGGAGGTAGTGGACTACATGGGGAATAGGGGAGGTAGTGGTCCTCATGTGGAGGTAGTGGACTACATGGGGAATAGGGGAGGTAGTGGTCCTCATGTGGAGGTAGTGGACTACATGGGGAATAGGGGAGGTAGTGGTCCTCATGTGGAGGTAGTGGACTACATGGGGAGGTAGTGGACTACATGGGGAGGTAGTGGACTACATGGGGAGGTAGTGGACTACATGGGGAGGTAGTGGACTACATGGGGAGGTAGTGGACTACATGGGGAATAGGGGAGGTAGTGGACTACATGGGGAATAGGGGAGGTAGTGGTCCTCATGTGGAGGTAGTGGACTACATGGGGAATAGGGGAGGTAGTGGTCCTCATGTGGAGGTAGTGGACTACATGGGGAATAGGGGAGGTAGTGGTCCTCATGTGGAGGTAGTGGACTACATGGGGAGGTAGTGGACTACATGGGGAGGTAGTGGACTACATGGGGAATAGGGGATACTTATTTTCCACCATAATTTGCAAATAAATTCATAAAAAATCCTACAATGTGATTTTCTGGAGAAAAAAAATCTCATTTTATCTGTCATAGTGGGTACCTATAGTGGGTACCTATGATGAATATTACAGGCCTCTCTTTATATAGTGGTCTGTGTGTATATAGTGGTCTGTGTGTATATAGTGGTCTGTGTGAGTGGTCTGTGTGTATAGAGTGGTCTGTGTGTATATAGTGGTCTGTGTGTATATAGTGGTCTGTGTGTATATAGTGGTCTGTGTATATAGTAGTCTGTGTGTATATAGTGGTCTGTGTGTATAATGGTCTGTGTGTTAACTGCAGGTGTCGACTTCCAGATGCGTGCTGTGACACTGGGCTCCACCACCATCGCTCTTCAGCTCTGGGATACTGCAGGACAGGAGAGGTTTGTGTGTGTGTGTGTGTGTGTGTCAGTGGAGGCTCCTCTGAGGAGGAAGGGGAGGACAATCTTCCTCAGTGAATTTCAGAAAAATAAATTATGTGAAACAAAAAGTTCTTATCTTATTTAGATACAACTATAGTAAATATATTCACCTGACCAAATAATTGATTAAAACCCTGTTTTGCAAACAAGGTCTACAGTAGCCTCAACAGCACTCTGTAGGGTAACACCATGGTGTAGCCGGAGGACAGCTAGCTTCCGTCCTCCTCTGGGTACATTGACTTCAATACAAAACCTTGGAGGCTCATGGTTCTCACACCGTTCCATAGACTTTTACTGTATTTATGACAACTTCCTGGAGGATGTCCTCCAACCTATCAGAGATCTTGCAGCCTGAGCTGACATGTTGTCCACCCAATCAAAGGATCAGATAATGAATCTAGTACTGAAAGCATAAGCTACAGCTAGCTAGCACTGCAGTGTGCACATGTGGTGAGTAGTTAGAACTAGAGAGAGAGCTATATTTCGTTGTGTATATCTTTTTCACTTTTATTTACTTAGCTAGCGAATGCAGCTAGCTAGTTTAGCCTACTCAAACACCTGGCTAAAACAGAGAGGGATGCTATGTTAGCTAGCGGGCTATGGCTATCCAACAAAGAGGGATGCTATGTTAGCTAATTGGCTATGGCTATCAAACAGAGAGGGATGCTATGTTAGCTAGCGGGCTATGGCTATCAAACAGAGAGGGATGCTATGTTAGCTAGCGGGCTAAGGCTATCAAACAGAGAGGGATGCTATGTTAGCTAGCGGGCTAAGGCTATCAAACAGAGAGGGATGCTATGTCCAGTCGCAATTTAACGGCTCAGACACGAGACGTATGTGGCAGGGTCTACAGGAAATCCCGGACTACAAAAACAGCCACGTCACTGATACCGACGTCACGCTTCCAGACAAACTAAACACCTTCTTTGCCCACTTTGATGATAGTACAGTGCCACCGTCGCGGCCCGCTAACAAGGACTGCCCCCCCCCCTCTCCTTCTCCATGGCTGACGTGAGTAAAACATTTAAACATGTTAACTCTCTCAAGTCTTCCGGCCCAGACGGCATCCCTAGCTGCATTCCTCAGAGCATGCGCAGACCAGCTGGCTGGTGTGTTTACGGACATATTCAATCACTCCCTATCCCAGTCTGTTGTCCCTTCAAGATGGCTACCATTGTTCCTGTACCCAAGAAGGCAAAGATAACTGAACTAAATGGTGTGTGTGTGCTCAGCCCCCTCCTGTACTCCCTGTTCACCTACGACTGCGTGGCCATGCACGCCTCCAACTCAATCATCAAATTTGCAGATGACACAACAGTAGTGGGCTTGATTACCAACAATGATGAGACAGCCTACAGGGAGGAGGTGAGGGCCAGGAAAACAACCTCAGACTCAATATCAACAAAACAAAGGAGATGATTGTGGACTTCAGGAAACAGCAGAGGGAGCACCCCCCTATCCACATCGACGGGACAGTTGTGGAGAAGTTGGAGAGTTTTAAGCTCCTGGGCGTACACATCACAGACAAACTGATATGGTCCACCCACACAGACAGCGTGGTAAAGAAGGCGCAACAGCGTGGCCTGGTATGGCAGCTGCACCGCCCTCAACCGCAAGGCTCTCCAGAGGGTGGTGCGATCTGCACAACGCATTCACCCGGGTCAAACTACCTTCCCTCCAGGACACCTACAGCACCCGATGTCACGGAAAGGCCAAAAAGGACAACAACCACCCGAGCCACTGCCCTTTCACACCACTACCATCCAGAAGACGAGGTCAGTACAGGTGCATCACAGCTGGGACCGAGAGATTGAAAAACAGCTTCTATCTCAAGGCCATCAGACTGCTAAACAGCCATCACTAACTCAGAGAGGCTGCTTCCTAAATTAGAGACCTGATCACTGGACACTTTAATAAATGGATCACTAGTCACTTTAAACAACGCCACTTTAAATAATTCTGCTTTAATCATGTTTACATATCTTACATTACTCATCTCTTATGTATATACTGCATTTTATACCATCTACTGCACCTTGCCTATGTCGCTCGGCCGTCGCTAATCCATATACTGATATGTGTATCAGGTAGTTGTTGGGGAATCGTTAGATTACTTGTTAGATATTGCTGCACTGTCGGAACTAGAAGCACAAGCATTTCGCTACACTCGCATCTGCTAACCATGTGTATGTGACCAATAAAATGTGATTTTATTTGTTAGCTAGCTGGCTCTGACTATCCTACACTGGAACTTCCAAGTTAAGGTAAGGTTTTGGTTTTATTAATTAATTGCCAGTGTAACTGCTAAACTGCTTACTGACTGTACTGCATGAATGTAGCGGGTTTACCAATGCGGTAGTTCTATTATCCATGGTCACTATGACGTTACTTTAGCTAATATGGTGACGATGACGTAGGCTGTGTGTAGCGGTTATGATATGAAGGTTTTGACGCCTGGCCACAGACAGCTGATGCGTTTGTGCATTGAAGTCCACAAGCGAAGGAGAAAAAGGTGAGAGGAGGGGAGCGCGTAGATGCGAGAAGTAATTATATAATGATTAAAGGGATCATGCTGTTTGTGTGTGGCTGCTATGAAAATGAACTGTGTTTGCGTGTGATCAGGGGGTGTATTCATTCCGCCGATTCTGTTGAAAAACATTTCTCAAATGGAACAAAACGGGGATAAACATACCTGAATTTGTCCAATAGAAACGCTCGTTTGCAACTGTTGGACTAATGATTACACCCTAGATCAGCTAGATGCAGGCAAGAGTGTCCAAGTCGATATTGAATGTGTCACTGTCTGCCACCTTGATTACTAATATGTCTGTCGGCCTGTGTGCTCCTATGTTGTAAACTTTAATTCATATAATAGGTTGTAGCAACCACATGATGGGTACAGGGAAAATGTTAGTATCATGTAGTAGCCTAAACCTATCACTGTTACATTAACCTGTGTGAATGGAATATGAATGAGAGTCATCCAATATGCTCTAATACAAATAATGAAATATACTAATCCTCCCTCATCTTAAATGGCACCAACCGCCACTGGTCTGTGTGTGTGTGTGTGTGTCTGTGTGTCTCTGTGTGTCTCTGTGTGTCTGTGTGTGTCTGTGTGTGTGTGTGTGTGTGTGTGTGTGTCTGTCTGTGTGTGTCTGTGTGTGTTTGTGTGTAGTCATTTTGTCCTGTTTCTTTTCTTCATGTCCAAGGTTCCGCAGCATTACCCAGCAGTACTATCGCAAGGCTGATGGAATCCTCACCATGTATGACATCACTGACTCCGCCTCCTTCTCCGCGGTCAGAGGGTGGATGGACCTTGTGCAGGTGAGTGAATGGACAGGTGAAGGGGCAAATAAATTATTGCAGTTTTTTGCATACAACCCCATCACGTGACAGGCTGTTGGGTAATATGAATTTGCATACAACCCCATCATGTGACAAGTTGTTGGGTAATATGAATTTGCATACAACCCCATCATGTGACAGGCCATTGGGTAAAATGAGTTTCATGTTAATTATATAATATGTCTATGATAGTAACATGTTAATTATGTAATATGTCTATGATTGTAACATGTTAATTATATAATATGTCTATGATAGTAACATGTTAATTATATAATATGTCTATGATAGTAACATGTTAATTATGTAATATGTCTATGATAGTAACATGTTAATTATATAATATGTCTGTGATAGTAACATGTTAATTATATATTATGTCTATTATAGTAACATGTTAATTATATATTATGTCTGGTAGTAACCTGCTCCTCTTCTGTACTAGGAAAGGATGTCTGAGGGGGCGGTCTTGATGCTGCTGGGAAACAAAATGGACTTATCAGAAGATCAGAAGAGGGAGGTTACCACCAGAGAGGGACAGCGATTGGCTGAGGTAAGATTATATTCTGATGACTGATGAGTCTTCAGGACTTCTAATGGCTGAGGTTGTTTTTACTACTATGTGCACCTAAACTCAGCGAAAAAAGAAACGTCCCCTTTTCAGAACCCTGTCTTTCAAAGATAATTCGTAAAAATCCAAATAACTTCACAGATCTTCATTGTAAAGGGTTTAAACACTGTTTCCCATGCTTGGTCAATGAACCATAAACAATTAATGAACATGCACCTGTGGAACAGTCGTTAAGACTCTAACAGCTTACAGACAGTAGGCAATTAAGGTCACAGTTATGAAAACTTAGGACACTAAAGAGACCTTTCTACTGACTCTGAAAAATGCCAAAGGAAAGATGCCCAGGGTCCCTACTAATCTGCGTGAATGTGCCTTAGGCCTGCTGCATGGAGGCATGAGGACTGCAGATGTGGTCAGGTCAATGAATTACAATGTCTGCACTGTGAGACGCCTAAGACAGCGCTACACGGAGACAGGATGGACAGCTGATCGTCCTCGCAGTGGCAGACCACGTGTAACAACACCTGCACAGGATCGGTACATCCGAACACCACACCTGCAGGACAGGTACAGGATGGCAACAACAACTGCCCAAGTTACACCAGGAACACACAATCCCTCCATCAGTGCTCAGACTGTCTGCAATAGGCTGAGAGAGGCTGGACTGAGGGCTTGTAGGCCTGTTGTAAGGCAGATCCTCACCAGACATCACCGGCAACAACGTCGCCTATGGGCACAAACCCACCGTTGCTGGACCAGACAGGACTAGCAAAAAGTGCTCTTCACTGATGAGTCACGGTTTTGTCTAACCAGGGGTGATGGTCGGATTCGTGTTAATCATTTCGAAGGAATGAGCGTTACAACGAGGCCTGTATTCTGGAGCGGGATCGATTTGGAGGTGGAGGGTCCGTCATGGTCTGGGGCAGTGTGTCACAGCATCATCGGATTGAGCTTGTTGTCATTGCAGGCAATCTCAACGCTGTGCGTTACAGGGAAGACATCCTCCCTCATGTGGTACCCTTCCTGCAGGCTCATCCTGACATGACCCTCCAGCATGACAATTCCACCAGCCATACTGCTTGTTCTGTGAGTGATTTCCCCCAAGACAGGAATGTCAGTGTTCTGCCATGGCCAGCGAAGAGCCCGAATCTCAATCCCATTGAGCACGTCTGGGACCTGTTGGATCGGAGGGTGAGGGCTAGGACCAATCCCCCCAGAAATGTCCTGGGAAACTTGCATGTGCCTTGGTGGAAGAGTGGGGTAACATTTCACAGCAAGAATTGGCAAATCTGGTGCAGTCCATGAGGAGGAGATGCACTGCAGTACTTAATGCAGCTGGTGGCCACAACAAATACTGACTGGTACTTTTGATTTCGACAGCATTGCCCAGCAGTACTATGTTCAGGGACACATTATTCCATTTCTGTTAGTCACATGTCTGTGGAACTTGTTCGGTTTATGTCTCAGTTGTTGAATCTTGTTATGTTCATACAAATATTTACACATGTTAAGTTTGTTGAAAATAAACGCAGTTGACAGTGAGAGGACGTTTCTCTTTTTGCTGAGTTTATATTTAGATTGGTTTACTACAAGTTTACTATGTTTACTACTATGCACTACTATATTTAGTTTAGTTTACTATGTGTACTACTATAACTACTGTGTACTTCTATATTCAGTTTAGTTTACTACGTGTACTACTATAACTACTGTGTACTTCTATATTTAGTTTAGTTTACTACGTGTACTACTATAACTACTGTGTACTTCTATATTTAGTGTACTATGTGTACTACTATAACTACTGTGCACTTCTATATTCAGTTTAGTTTACTATGTGTGTGGCGTGAGGTGATGTGGTGTGGTGTAGTGTGGTGATGTTGTGTGGTGTAGTGTGGTGATGTTGTGTGGTCTGGTGTGGTGTGGTGTAGTGTGGTGTGGCATGAGGTGGTGTGGTGTAGTGTGGCGTGAGGTGATGTTGTGTACTGTAGTGTGGCGTGAGGTGATGTTGTGTACTGTAGTGTGGCGTGAGATGATGTTGTGTACTGTAGTGTGGCGTGAGATGAGGTGGTGTGGTGTAGTGTGGCGTGAGGTGATGTTGTGTGGCGTGAGGTGATGTGTGTGGTGTAGTGTGGCGTGAGGTGATGTTGTGTGGTGTAGTGTGGCGTGAGGTGATGTTGTGTGGTGTAGTGTGGCGTGAGGTGATGTTGTGTGGTGTAGTGTGGTGTGAGGTGATGTTGTGTCCTGTTGTGTGGCGTGAAGTGATGTAGTGTGGCGTGAGGTGATGTTGTGTGGTGTAGTGTGGTGTGAGGTGATGTTGTGTCCTGTTGTGTGGCGTGAGGTGATGTTGTGTGGTGTAGTGTGGTGTGAGGTGATGTTGTGTCCTGTAGTGTGGCGTGAGGTGATGTTGTGTGGTGTAGTGTGGCGTGAAGTGATGTGGTGTAGTGTGGCGTGAGGTGATGTTGTGTGGTGTAGTGTGGTGTGAGGTGATGTTGTGTCCTGTTGTGTGGCGTGAAGTGATGTTGTGTGGTGTAGTGTGGCGTGAGGTGATGTTGTGTGGTGTAGTGTGGTGTGAGGTGATGTTGTGTCCTGTTGTGTGGCGTGAGGTGATGTTGTGTGGTGTAGTGTGGCGTGAGGTGATGTTGTGTCCTGTAGTGTGGCGTGAGGTGATGTTGTGTGGTGTAGTGTGGCGTGAAGTGATGTTGTGTGGTGTAGTGTGGCGTGAAGTGATGTTGTGTGATGTTGTGTGGCGTGAAGTGATGTTGTGTGGTGTAGTGTGGCGTGAGGTGATGTTGTGTCCTGTTGTGTTTTCTCTACAGCAGGACAATGCAGTGTTCTATGAGTGTAGTGCAAAGAGTGGATACAACATAGAGGAACTGATGACACAGCTGGCATGGTATGTAACATCATTACAGCTGGTATGGTATGTAACATAATTACAGCTGGTATGGTATGTAACATAATTACAGCTGGTATGGTATGTAACATCATTACAGCTGGTATGGTATGTAACATCATTACAGCTGGTATGGTATGTAACATCATTACAGCTGGTATGGTATGTAACATCATTACAGCTGGTATGGTATGTAACATCATTACAGCTGGTATGGTATGTAACATCATTACAGCTGGTATGGTATGTAACATCATTACAGCTGGTATGGTATGTAACATCATTACAGCTGGTATGGTATGTAACATCATTACAGCTGGTATGGTATGTAACATCATTACAGCTGGTATGGTATGTAACATAATTACAGCTGGTATGGTATGTAACATCATTACAGCTGGTATGGTATGTAACATCATTACAGCTGGTATGGTATGTAAAATCATTACAGCTGGTATGGTATGTAACATCATTACAGCTGGTATGGTATGTAACATCATTACAGCTGGTATGGTATGTAACATCATTACAGCTGGTATGGTATGTAACATAATTACAGCTGGTATGGTATGTAACATAATTACAGCTGGTATGGTATGTAACATCATTACAGCTGGTATGGTATGTAACATCATTACAGCTGCTATGGTATGTAACATCATTACAGCTGGTATGGTATGTAACATCATTACAGCTGGTATGGTATGTAACATCATTACAGCTGGTATGGTATGTAACATCATTACAGCTGGTATGGTATGTAACATCATTACAGCTGGTATGGTATGTAACATCATTACAGCTGGTATGGTATGTAACATCATTACAGCTGGTATGGTATGTAACATCATTACAGCTGGTATGGTATGTAACATCATTACAGCTGGTATGGTATGTAACATCATTACTGCTGGTATGGTATGTAACATCATTACTGCTGGTATGGTATGTAACATCATTACAGCTGGTATGGTATGTAACATAATTACAGCTGGTATGGTATGTAACATCATTACAGATGTCGTTCTCCCCCTGAACAAGGCAGTTAGCCCACTGTTCCCCTGAACAAGGCAGTTAACCCACTGTTCCCCGGTAGGCTGTCATTGTAAATAAGAATTTGGTCTTAACTGACTTGCCTGGTTAAATTAAAAAAGCATCAGTCTGGTCCTTTTAGCGAAAATATATCTTTACCCGAAACATCTCTCTATATTTTCTGCTTCTTCCATAGGTTGTTATCGGCCCAGCAGGATCAGCAATGTGAGGAGACTCTCCATCTGTCAGCTGACCACTCCAACAGAGACAACAGGAAGAGCTGTTGCAAGTAGGACAGGAACATAGAGCTAGACAGAGGGCTTATATTTGTATCTGTGCCATAATGGCTGTTGTGACATCATGGGCAGCGCCATTGTGGACTTTCTCCATTTTTAAAGTGGGACATTTTCTTCTTATTTTGTGTTTTATAAAAAGCATTTTTATCTACACCGAACAAAAATATAAACTCAACATGTAAAGTGTTGGTCTCATGTTTCATGAGCTGAAATAAAAGATCACAGAAATGTTCCATACGCACAAAAACCTTATTTCTCTCAAATGTTTTGGACAGATTTGTTGACATCCCTGTTAGTGAGCATTTCTCCTTTGCAAAGATAATCCATCCACCTGACAGGTGTGGTATATCAAGAACCTGATTAAACAGCATGATCATTACACAGGTGCACCTTGTGCTAGGGACAATAAAAGGCCACTCTAAAATGTGCAGTTTTGTCACGCAACACAACGCCACAGATGTCTCAAGTTGAGAGAGCGTGCAATTGGCATGCTGACTGCAGGAATGTCCACCAGAACTGTTGCCAGAGAATTAAATGTTCATTTCTCTATCATAAGCCGCCTCCAACGTCATTTTAGAGAATTTGGCAGTACTTCCATCCGGCCTCACAACCACAAACTACTTGTAACCACGCCAACCCAGGACCTCCACATCCGGCTTCTTCTCCTGCAGATCAAAATCAGACGATGATTCAGTAAAATCGTTGAAATTGTTGTATGTTGCGTTTTTTATGTTTTTGTCCAGTGTAATATTGGTGATTTAGCGCCACCTGCAGTGCTGGAGTTTTGAACCATTTATTTTACATTGGGGGGAAAATGCATTAATTTATTTTGGCCAATAGATGGCAGTAATGTAACATAAAGCTATTTAAAAATATATATATGTGTAACCCACTTTGAAGAAGAAGGCAATGCTCTGATCATTGACAGATGGCTCCCAACCCATAGAAATCCCCACCCCAGTTGACTACTTTAAAATGGCGGAAGCCCTCAATGACAATGTCCATGCTAAAATGGGTTCTAAATCCATCCACAGTCCTCTTTCTACTTCTATAGACAGGAAACCGGAAACAGTAGGGACTCATCCATGGTCCAAAGCTGTTCTAGCAACATGTGTAAGAGAGTGAACGGTGAGATTAGGGTACGATACCATTAACCTAAGCACTTAGAAATACTCTTCTTCACTGTGTATTTTACAAGTGTATGTGGGCCTATAAAACACTGTTAGACATATACAGTAAATACAAACAGTTCTGATGAAGTTTACTGTAAATATATTTTATAGACTGATACATCTTCTATGTAAATATGTTTACTGTAATTATATTTTATAGACTGATATAACATTGTCTATGTTATTATGTTTACTGTAATGTATTGTATAAACTGCCTCATTGTCTATGTAAATATGTTTACTGTAATTATATTTTATAGACTGATACAACATCGTCTATATAAATATGTTTACTGTAATGTATTCTATAGACTGATACATTGTCTATGTAAATATGTTTACTGTAATGTATTCTATAGACTGATACATTGTCTATGTAAATATGTTTACTGTAATGTATTCTATAGACTGATACATTGTCTATGTAAATATTGTTGTTGTGATACTAATAAAGTTATTGATAAGTAACTATACGTCCTCTGTACTTCTGCATCAAATCTCTTCCCTTCAGCCTCTGTGTCCTTCATTATTATAGTGTTTGGCAACTATTGACCAATAAGTCAAGAACACAGAACAGCCTGCTAGAAACAGCCTGGTGGTAACAGTCTACTGGTGGTAACATTCTACTGGTGGTAACAGTCTGGTGGTGGTAACAGTCTGGTGGTAACAGTCTGGTGGTGGTAACAGTCTCGTGGTGGTAACAGTCTGGTGGTGGTAACAGTCTGGTGGTGGTAACAGTCTGGTGGTAACTGTCTGGTGGTGGTAACAGTCTGGTGGTGGTAACAGTCTGGTGGTGGTAACTGTCTGGTAGTAACAGTCTGGTGGTAAGAGTCTGGTGGTGGTAACAGTCTGGTGGTGGTAACAGTGTGGTGGTAACAGTCTGGTGGTAACAATCTAGTGGTAACAGTCTGGTGGTGGTAACAGTCTGGTGGTGATAACAGTCTGGTGGTGGTAACAGTCTGGTGGTGGTACCAGTCTGGTGGTGGTAACAGTCTGGTGGTAACAGTCTGGTGGTGGTAACAGTCTGGTGGTGGTAACGGTCTACTGGTTGTAACGGTCTACTGGTGGTAACAGTCTACTGGTGGTAACAGTCTACTGGTGGTAACAGTCTGGTGGTAACAGTCTGGTGGTAACAGTCTGGTGGTGGTAACAGTCTACTGGTGGTAACAGTCTGGTGGTGGTAACAGTCTGGTCCTTCATTATTCTGTGTCCTCTGTGTCCTTCATTATTATAGTGTTTGGCAACTATTGACCAATAAGTCAAGAACACAGAACAGCCTGCTAGAAACAGCCTGGTGGTAACAGTCTACTGGTGGTAACATTCTACTGGTGGTAACAGTCTGGTGGTGGTAACAGTCTGGTGGTAACAGTCTGGTGGTGGTAACAGTCTGGTGGTGGTAACAGTCTGGTGGTGGTAACAGTCTGGTGGTGGTAACAGTCTGGTGGTGGTAACAGTCTGGTGGTAACTGTCTGGTGGTGGTAACAGTCTGGTGGTGGTAACAGTCTGGTGGTGGTAACTGTCTGGTAGTAACAGTCTGGTGGTGGTAACAGTCTGGTGGTGGTAACAGTCTACTGGTGGTAACAGTCTGGTGGTGGTAACAGTCTGGTGGTAACAGTCTGGTGGTGGTAACAGTCTGGTGGTGGTAACAGTCTGGTGGTGGTAACAGTCTGGTGGTGGTAACAGTCTGGTGGTGGTAACAGTATACTGGTGGTAACAGTCTGGTGGTGGTAACAGTCTGGTGGTAACAGTCTGGTGGTGGTAACAGTCTGGTGGTAAGAGTCTGGTGGTGGTAACAGTCTGGTGGTAACTGTCTGGTGGTGGTAACTGTCTGGTGGTGGTAACAGTCTGGTGGTAAGAGTCTGGTGGTGTTAACAGTCTGGTGGTGTTAACAGTCTGGTGGTGGCAACAGTCTGGTGGTAACAGTCTGGTGGTGGTAACAGTCTGGTGGTGGTAACAGTCTGGTGGTAACAGTCGGGTGGTAACAGTCTGGTGGTAACAGTCGGGTGGTAACAGTCTGGTGGTAACAGTCTGGTGGTGGTAACAGTCTACTGGTGGTAACAGTCTACTGGTGGTAACTGTCTGGTGGTAACTGTCTGGTGGTGGTAACAGTCTGGTGGTGGTAACAGTCTGGTGGTGGTAACTGTCTGGTGGTGGTAACAGTCTGGTGGTGGTAACAGTCTGGTGGTGGTAACTGTCTGGTGGTGGTAACTGTCTGGTGGTAACTGTCTGGTGGTAACAGTCTGGTGGTAACAGTCTGGTGGTAACAGTCTGGTGGTGGTAACAGTCTGGTGGTAACAGTCTGGTGGTGGTAACAGTCTGGTGGTAACAGTCTGGTGGTGGTAACAGTCTGGTGGTAACAGTCTGGTGGTGGTAACTGTCTGGTGGTAACTGTCTGGTGGTGGTAACTGTCTGGTGGTGGTAACTGTCTGGTGGTGGTAACTGTCTGGTGGTGGTAACAGCCTGGTGGTGGTAACAGTCTGGTGGTGGTAGAAGTCGGGTGGTGGTAACAGTCTGGTGGTGGTAACAGTCTGGTGGTAACAGTCTGGTGGTGGTAACAGTCTGGTGGTGGTAACTGTCTAGTGGTAACAGTCTGGTGGTAACAGTCTGGTGGTGGTAACAGTCTGGTTGGTGGTAACAGTCTGGTTGGTGGTAACAGTCTGGTGGTGGTAACAGTCTGGTGGTAACAGCCTGGTGGTGGTAACAGTCTGGTGGTGGTAACAGTCTGGTGGTGGTAACTGTCTGGTGGTGGTAACAGTCTGGTGGTGGTAACAGTCTGGTGGTGGTAACAGTCTGGTGGTGGTAACAGTCTGGTGGTGGTAAGGTGGTGGTAACAGTCTGGTGGTGGTAACAGTCTGGTGGTGGTAACAGTGTGGTGGTAACAGTCGGGTGGTAACAGTCTGGTGGTAACAGTCTGGTGGTGGTAACGGTCTACTGGTGGTAACGGTCTACTGGTGGTAACAGTCTACTGGTGGTAACAGTCTGGTGGTAACAGTCTGGTGGTAACAGTCTGGTGGTGGTAACAGTCTACTGGTGGTAACAGTCTGGTGGTGGTAAAAGTCTGGTGGTAACAGTCTGGTGGTGGTAACAGTCTGGTGGTAACAGTCTGGTGGTGGTAACAGTCTGGTGGTGGTAACAGTCTGGTGTTAACAGTCTGGTGGTGGTATCGGTCTACTGGTTGTAACAGACTACTGGTGGTAACAGTCTACTGGTGGTAACTGTCTGGTGGTAACTGTCTGGTGGTAACAGTCTGGTGGTGGTAACAGTCTGGTGGTGGTAACAGACTGGTGGTGGTAACTGTCTGGTGGTAACAGTCTGGTGGTAAGAGTCTGGTGGTGGTAACAGTCTGGTGGTGGTAACAGTGTGGTGGTAACAGTCTGGTGGTAACAATCTAGTGGTAACAGTCTGGTGGTGGTAACAGTCTGGTGGTGATAACAGTCTGGTGGTGGTAACAGTCTGGTGGTGGTACCAGTCTGGTGGTGGTAACAGTCTGGTGGTAACAGTCTGGTGGTGGTAACAGTCTGGTGGTGGTAACTGTCTGGTGGTGGTAACAGTCTGGTGGTGGTAACAGTCTGGTGGTGGTAACAGTCTGGTGGTGGTAACAGTTTGGTGATGGTAACAGTGTGGTGGTAACAGTCTGGTGGTAACAGTCGGGTGGTAACAGTCTGGTGGTAACAGTCTGGTGGTGGTAACGGTCTACTGGTTGTAACGGTCTACTGGTGGTAACAGTCTACTGGTGGTAACAGTCTGGTGGTAACAGTCTGGTGGTAACAGTCTGGTGGTGGTAACAGTCTACTGGTGGTAACAGTCTGGTGGTGGTAACAGTCTGGTGGTGGTAACAGTCTGGTGGTAACAGTCTGGTGGTGGTAACAGTCTGGTGGTAACAGTCTGGTGGTGGTAACAGTCTGGTGGTGGTAACAGTCTGGTGTTAACAGTCTGGTGGTGGTATCGGTCTACTGGTTGTAACAGTCTACTGATGGTAACAGTCTACTGGTGGTAACTGTCTGGTGGTAACTGTCTGGTGGTAACAGTCTGGTGGTGGTAACAGTCTGGTGGTGGTAACAGACTGGTGGTGGTAACTGTCTGGTGGTAACAGTCTGGTGGTAACAGTCTGGTGGTGGTAACAGTCTGGTGGTGGTAACAGTGTGGTGGTAACAGTCTGGTGGTAACAATCTAGTGGTAACAGTCTGGTGGTGGTAACAGTCTGGTGGTGGTAACAGTCTGGTGGTGGTACCAGTCTGGTGGTGGTAACAGTCTGGTGGTAACAGTCTGGTGGTGGTAACAGTCTGGTGGTGGTAACAGTCTGGTGGTGGTAACAGTCTGGTGGTGGTAAAAGTCTGTTGGTAACAGTCTGGTGGTGGTAACAGTCTGGTGGTGGTAATAGTCTGGTGGTGGTAACAGTCTGGTGGTGGTAACAGTCTACTGGTGGTAACAGTCTGGTGGTGGTAACAGTCTGGTGGTAACAGTCTGGTGGTGGTAACAGTCTGGTGGTGGTAACAGTTTGGTGATGGTAACAGTCTGGTGGTGGTAACAGTCTGGTGGTGGTAACAGTCTGGTGGTGGTAACAGTCTGGTGGTGGTAACAGTCTGGTGGTAACAGTCTGGTGGTGGTAACAGTCTACTGGTGGTAACAATCTGGTGGTGGTAACAGTCTGGTGGTGGTAACAGTCTGGTGGTAACAGTCTGGTGGTGGTAACAGTCTACTGGTGTTAAAAGTCTGGTGGCAACAGTCTGGTGGTGGTAACAGTCTGGTGGTGGTAACAGTCTGGTGGTAACAGTCTGGTGGTAACAGTCTTGTGGTAACAGTCTGGTGGTGGTAACAGTCTGGTGGTGGTAACAGTCTGGTGGTAACAGTCTGGTGGTGGTAACAGTCTGGTGGTGGTAAAAGTCTGGTGGTAACAGTCTGGTGGTAACAGACGGGTGGTAACAGTCTGGTGGTAACAGTCTGGTGGTGGTAACGGTCTACTGGTTGTAACAGTCTACTGGTGGTAACAGTCTACTGGTGGTAACTGTCTGGTGGTAACTATCTGGTGGTGGTAACTGTCTGGTGGTGGTAACTGTCTGGTGGTGGTAACTGTCTGGTGGTGGTAACTGTCTGGTGGTGGTAACAGTCTGATGGTGGTAACTGTCTGGTGGTGGTAACTGTCTGGTGGTAACTGTCTGGTGGTAACTGTCTGGTGGTAACAGTCTGGTGTTGGTAACAGTCTGGTGGTGGTAACAGTCTGGTGGTAACAGTCTGGTGGTGGTAACAGTCTGGTGGTAACAGTCTGGTGGTGGTAACAGTCTGGTGGTGGTAACTGTCTGGTGGTGGTAACTGTCTGGTGGTGGTAACTGTCTGGTGGTGGTAACAGCCTGGTGGTGGTAACAGTCTGGTGGTGGTAACAGTCTGGTGGTAACATTCTGGTGGTAACAGTCTGGTGGTGGTAACATTCTGGTGGTAACAGTCTGGTGGTGGTAACAGTCTGGTGGTAACTGTCTGGTGGTAACTTTCTGGTGGTGGTAACTGTCTGGTGGTGGTAACTGTCTGGTGGTGGTAACAGTCTGGTGGTGGTAACAGTCTGGTGGTAACAGCCTGGTGGTGGTAACAGTCTGGTGGTGGTAACAGTCTGGTGGTGGTAACAGTCTGGTGGTAACAGCCTGGTGGTGGTAACAGTCTGGTGGTGGTAACAGTATACTGGTGGTAACAGTCTGGTGGTGGTAACAGTCTGGTGGTGGTAACTGTCTGGTGGTAACAGTCTGGTGGTAACAGTCTGGTGGTGGTAACAGTCTGGTGGTAACTGTCTGGTGGTAACAGTCTGGTGGTAACAGTCTGGTGGTGGTAACGGTCTACTGGTTGTAACAGTCTACTGGTGGTAACAGTCTACTGGTGGTAACTGTCTGGTGGTAACTATCTGGTGGTGGTAACTGTCTGGTGGTGGTAACTGTCTGGTGGTGGTAACAGTCTGATGGTGGTAACTGTCTGGTGGTGGTAACTGTCTGGCGGTAACTGTCTGGTGGTAACTGTCTGGTGGTAACAGTCGGGTGGTAACAGTCTGGTGGTAACAGTCTGGTGGTGGTAACAGTCTACTGGTGGTAACAGTCTACTGGTGGTAACTGTCTGGTGGTAACTGTCTGGTGGTGGTAACAGTCTGGTGGTGGTAACAGTCTGGTGGTGGTAACTGTCTGGTGGTGGTAACAGTCTGTTGGTGGTAACAGTCTGGTGGTGGTAACTGTCTGGTGGTGGTAACTGTCTGGTGGTGGTAACTGTCTGGTGGTAACAGTCTGGTGGTAACAGTCTGGTGGTAACAGTCTGGTGGTGGTAACAGTCTGGTGGTAACAGTCTGGTGGTGGTAACAGTCTGGTGGTAACAGTCTGGTGGTGGTAACAGTCTGGTGGTAACAGTCTGGTGGTGGTAACTGTCTGGTGGTAACTGTCTGGTGGTGGTAACTGTCTGGTGGTGGTAACTGTCTGGTGGTGGTAACTGTCTGGTGGTGGTAACAGCCTGGTGGTGGTAACAGTCTGGTGGTGGTAGAAGTCGGGTGGTGGTAACAGTCTGGTGGTGGTAACAGTCTGGTGGTAACAGTCTGGTGGTGGTAACAGTCTGGTGGTGGTAACTGTCTAGTGGTAACAGTCTGGTGGTAACAGTCTGGTGGTGGTAACAGTCTGGTTGGTGGTAACAGTCTGGTTGGTGGTAACAGTCTGGTGGTGGTAACAGTCTGGTGGTAACAGCCTGGTGGTGGTAACAGTCTGGTGGTGGTAACAGTCTGGTGGTGGTAACTGTCTGGTGGTGGTAACAGTCTGGTGGTGGTAACAGTCTGGTGGTGGTAACAGTCTGGTTGTGGTAACAGTCTGGTGGTGGTAAGGTGGTGGTAACAGTCTGGTGGTGGTAACAGTCTGGTGGTGGTAACAGTGTGGTGGTAACAGTCGGGTGGTAACAGTCTGGTGGTAACAGTCTGGTGGTGGTAACGGTCTACTGGTGGTAACGGTCTACTGGTGGTAACAGTCTACTGGTGGTAACAGTCTGGTGGTAACAGTCTGGTGGTAACAGTCTGGTGGTGGTAACAGTCTACTGGTGGTAACAGTCTGGTGGTGGTAAAAGTCTGGTGGTAACAGTCTGGTGGTGGTAACAGTCTGGTGGTAACAGTCTGGTGGTGGTAACAGTCTGGTGGTGGTAACAGTCTGGTGTTAACAGTCTGGTGGTGGTATCGGTCTACTGGTTGTAACAGACTACTGGTGGTAACAGTCTACTGGTGGTAACTGTCTGGTGGTAACTGTCTGGTGGTAACAGTCTGGTGGTGGTAACAGTCTGGTGGTGGTAACAGACTGGTGGTGGTAACTGTCTGGTGGTAACAGTCTGGTGGTAAGAGTCTGGTGGTGGTAACAGTCTGGTGGTGGTAACAGTGTGGTGGTAACAGTCTGGTGGTAACAATCTAGTGGTAACAGTCTGGTGGTGGTAACAGTCTGGTGGTGATAACAGTCTGGTGGTGGTAACAGTCTGGTGGTGGTACCAGTCTGGTGGTGGTAACAGTCTGGTGGTAACAGTCTGGTGGTGGTAACAGTCTGGTGGTGGTAACTGTCTGGTGGTGGTAACAGTCTGGTGGTGGTAACAGTCTGGTGGTGGTAACAGTCTGGTGGTGGTAACAGTTTGGTGATGGTAACAGTGTGGTGGTAACAGTCTGGTGGTAACAGTCGGGTGGTAACAGTCTGGTGGTAACAGTCTGGTGGTGGTAACGGTCTACTGGTTGTAACGGTCTACTGGTGGTAACAGTCTACTGGTGGTAACAGTCTGGTGGTAACAGTCTGGTGGTAACAGTCTGGTGGTGGTAACAGTCTACTGGTGGTAACAGTCTGGTGGTGGTAACAGTCTGGTGGTGGTAACAGTCTGGTGGTAACAGTCTGGTGGTGGTAACAGTCTGGTGGTAACAGTCTGGTGGTGGTAACAGTCTGGTGGTGGTAACAGTCTGGTGTTAACAGTCTGGTGGTGGTATCGGTCTACTGGTTGTAACAGTCTACTGATGGTAACAGTCTACTGGTGGTAACTGTCTGGTGGTAACTGTCTGGTGGTAACAGTCTGGTGGTGGTAACAGTCTGGTGGTGGTAACAGACTGGTGGTGGTAACTGTCTGGTGGTAACAGTCTGGTGGTAACAGTCTGGTGGTGGTAACAGTCTGGTGGTGGTAACAGTGTGGTGGTAACAGTCTGGTGGTAACAATCTAGTGGTAACAGTCTGGTGGTGGTAACAGTCTGGTGGTGGTAACAGTCTGGTGGTGGTACCAGTCTGGTGGTGGTAACAGTCTGGTGGTAACAGTCTGGTGGTGGTAACAGTCTGGTGGTGGTAACAGTCTGGTGGTGGTAACAGTCTGGTGGTGGTAAAAGTCTGTTGGTAACAGTCTGGTGGTGGTAACAGTCTGGTGGTGGTAATAGTCTGGTGGTGGTAACAGTCTGGTGGTGGTAACAGTCTACTGGTGGTAACAGTCTGGTGGTGGTAACAGTCTGGTGGTAACAGTCTGGTGGTGGTAACAGTCTGGTGGTGGTAACAGTTTGGTGATGGTAACAGTCTGGTGGTGGTAACAGTCTGGTGGTGGTAACAGTCTGGTGGTGGTAACAGTCTGGTGGTGGTAACAGTCTGGTGGTAACAGTCTGGTGGTGGTGACAGTCTACTGGTGGTAACAATCTGGTGGTGGTAACAGTCTGGTGGTGGTAACAGTCTGGTGGTAACAGTCTGGTGGTGGTAACAGTCTACTGGTGTTAAAAGTCTGGTGGCAACAGTCTGGTGGTGGTAACAGTCTGGTGGTGGTAACAGTCTGGTGGTAACAGTCTGGTGGTAACAGTCTTGTGGTAACAGTCTGGTGGTGGTAACAGTCTGGTGGTGGTAACAGTCTGGTGGTAACAGTCTGGTGGTGGTAACAGTCTGGTGGTGGTAAAAGTCTGGTGGTAACAGTCTGGTGGTAACAGACGGGTGGTAACAGTCTGGTGGTAACAGTCTGGTGGTGGTAACGGTCTACTGGTTGTAACAGTCTACTGGTGGTAACAGTCTACTGGTGGTAACTGTCTGGTGGTAACTATCTGGTGGTGGTAACTGTCTGGTGGTGGTAACTGTCTGGTGGTGGTAACTGTCTGGTGGTGGTAACTGTCTGGTGGTGGTAACAGTCTGATGGTGGTAACTGTCTGGTGGTGGTAACTGTCTGGTGGTAACTGTCTGGTGGTAACTGTCTGGTGGTAACAGTCTGGTGTTGGTAACAGTCTGGTGGTGGTAACAGTCTGGTGGTAACAGTCTGGTGGTGGTAACAGTCTGGTGGTAACAGTCTGGTGGTGGTAACAGTCTGGTGGTGGTAACTGTCTGGTGGTGGTAACTGTCTGGTGGTGGTAACTGTCTGGTGGTGGTAACAGCCTGGTGGTGGTAACAGTCTGGTGGTGGTAACAGTCTGGTGGTAACATTCTGGTGGTAACAGTCTGGTGGTGGTAACATTCTGGTGGTAACAGTCTGGTGGTGGTAACAGTCTGGTGGTAACTGTCTGGTGGTAACTTTCTGGTGGTGGTAACTGTCTGGTGGTGGTAACTGTCTGGTGGTGGTAACAGTCTGGTGGTGGTAACAGTCTGGTGGTAACAGCCTGGTGGTGGTAACAGTCTGGTGGTGGTAACAGTCTGGTGGTGGTAACAGTCTGGTGGTAACAGCCTGGTGGTGGTAACAGTCTGGTGGTGGTAACAGTATACTGGTGGTAACAGTCTGGTGGTGGTAACAGTCTGGTGGTGGTAACTGTCTGGTGGTAACAGTCTGGTGGTAACAGTCTGGTGGTGGTAACAGTCTGGTGGTAACTGTCTGGTGGTAACAGTCTGGTGGTAACAGTCTGGTGGTGGTAACGGTCTACTGGTTGTAACAGTCTACTGGTGGTAACAGTCTACTGGTGGTAACTGTCTGGTGGTAACTATCTGGTGGTGGTAACTGTCTGGTGGTGGTAACTGTCTGGTGGTGGTAACAGTCTGATGGTGGTAACTGTCTGGTGGTGGTAACTGTCTGGCGGTAACTGTCTGGTGGTAACTGTCTGGTGGTAACAGTCTGGTGGTGGTAACAGTCTGGTGGTGGTAACAGTCTGGTGGTAACAGTCTGGTGGTAACAGTCTGGTGGTGGTAACAGTCTGGTGGTGGTAACAGTCTGGTGGTAACAGTCTGGTGGTAACAGTCTGGTGGTAACAGTCTGGTGGTGGTAACTGTCTGGTGGTGGTAACAGCCTGGTGGTGGTAACAGTCTGGTGGTGGTAACATTCTGGTGGTAACAGTCTGGTGGTGGTAACAGTCTGGTGGTAACTGTCTGGTGGTAACAGTCTGGTGGTGGTAACAGTCTGGTGGTAACTGTCTGGTGGTAACAGTCTGGTGGTGGTAACAGTCTGGTGGTGGTAACTGTCTGGTGGTGGTAACAGTCTGGTGGTAACAGTCTGGTGGTGGTAACAGTCTGGTGGTGGTAACAGTCTACTGGTGTTAACAGTCTGGTGGTAACAGTCTGGTGGTGGTAACAGTCTGGTGGTGGTAACAGTCTGGTGGTGGTAACAGTCTGGTGGTGGTAACTGTCTAGTGGTAACAGTCTGGTGGTAACAGTCTGGTGGTGGTAACAGTCTGGTTGGTGGTAACAGTCTGGTGGTGGTAACAGTCTGGTGGTAACAGCCTGGTGGTGGTAACAGTCTGGTGGTGGTAACAGTCTGGTGGTGGTAACAGTCTGGTGGTGGTAACAGTCTGGTGGTGGTAACAGTCTGGTGGTGGTAACAGTCTGGTGGTGGTAACAGTCTGGTGGTGGTAACAGTCTGGTGGTGGTAACAGTTTGGTGATGGTAACAGTGTGGTGGTAACAGTCTGGTGGTAACAGTCGGGTGGTAACAGTCTGGTGGTAACAGTCTGGTGGTGGTAACGGTCTACTGGTTGTAACGGTCTACTGGTGGTAACGGTCTACTGGTGGTAACAGTCTGGTGGTAACAGTCTGGTGGTAACAGTCTGGTGGTGGTAACAGTCTGGTGGTGGTAACAGTCTGGTGGTGGTAACAGTCTGGTGGTGGTAACAGTCTGGTGGTAACAGTCTGGTGGTGGTAACAGTCTGGTGGTGGTAACAGTCTACTGGTGTTAACAGTCTGGTGGTAACAGTCTGGTGGTGGTAACAGTCTGGTGGTGGTAACAGTCTGGTGTTAACAGTCTGGTGGTGGTAACAGTCTACTGGTGGTAACAGTCTGGTGGTGGTAACAGTCTGGTGGTGGTAACAGTCTGGTGGTAACAGTCTGGTGGTGGTAACAGTCTGGTGGTGGTAACAGTCTACTGGTGGTAACAGTCTGGTGGTGGTAACAGTCTGGTGGTGGTAACAGTCTGGTGGTGGTAACAGTCTGGTGGTAACAGTCTGGTGGTGGTAACAGTCTACTGGTGGTAACAGTCTGGTGGTGGTAACAGTCTGGTGGTGGTAACAGTCTGGTGGTAACAGTCTGGTGGTGGTAACAGTCTACTGGTGTTAACAGTCTGGTGGCAACAGTCTGGTGGTGGTAACAGTCTGGTGGTGGTAACAGTCTGGTGGTAACAGTCTGGTGGTGGTAACGGTCTACTGGTGGTAACAGTCTACTGGTGGTAACAGTCTACTGGTGGTAACAGTCTACTGGTGGTAACAGTCTACTGGTGGTAACAGTCTACTGGTGGTAACTGTCAGGTGGTAACTGTCTGGTGGTGGTAACAGTCTGGTGGTGGTAACAGTCTGGTGGTGGTAACTTACCTCTCTACTGTCAACCTTGTCTTACCTCTCTGCCGTCTCCTTGTCTTACCTCTCTGCTCTCTCCTTGTCTTACCTCTCTGCCGACTCCTTGTCTTACCTCTCTACTGTCAACATTGTCTTACCTCTCTGCCGTCGGCTTGTCTTACCTCTCTGCTGTCGCCTTGGCTTAACTCTCTGCTGTCTCCTTGTCTTACCTCTCTTCTGTCTCCTTGTCTTACCTCTCTGCTGTCGCCTTGTCTTACCTCTCTGCTGTCTCCTTGTCTTACCTCTCTTCTGTCTCCTTGTCTTACCTCTCTGCCGTCGGCTTGTCTTACCTCTCTGCTGTCTCCTTGTCTTACCTCTCTGCTGTCTCCTTGTCTTACCTCTCTGCTGTCTCCTTGTCTTACCTATCTGCTGTCTCCTTGTCTTACCTCTCTGCTTTCTCCTTGTCTTACCTCTCTGCTAAAAGGGGCACGGCAGGTTAAAGGCATGGCAGAGCAGGAGCTTATATCAGAGTGTCAGTTGCGAGCTCAGCCTGTTGCTCATAACCTTCACGGAGAGCAGGCAGACAGACAGACGTTACAGTACCACCGCCGTGACAGTGGAGTAGAGAGCGGAACATTTCACAGTCTCTGGTAAGACTGTTTACCTCCGGAGGGGTGAGGAGGATTCGCAGTTTGAGTTCAGGTAGGAGTCTTCACTTTTTACTTCCGAACCACCAAGGACACGGACATAGTCAGAATGTGACGTGGTGTGTTGCTGCTAGAGATAGACAGGCATTTAGAGACAGACAGGAATTTACACACAGTTTACATAAATTATATACAAAATAGATCAAATGAACATAGTGCTGTGGGAGAATGAAAATAGAGTTGTAGGAGAATTAACATAGAGTTGTAGGAGAATTAACATAGAGTTGTAGGAGAATGAACATAGAGTTGTAGGAGAATGAACATAGAGTTGTAGGAGAATGAACATAGAGTTGTAGGAGAATTAACATAGAGTTGTAGGAGAATGAACATAGAGTTGTAGGAGAATTAACATAGAGTTGTAGGAGAATGAACATAGAGTTGTAGGAGAATGAACATAGAGTTGTAGGAGAATGAACATAGAGTTGTAGGAGAATGAACATAGAGTTGTAGGAGAATGAACATAGAGTTGTAGGAGAATGAACATAGAGTTGTAGGAGAATGAACATAGAGTTGTAGGAGAATGAACATAGAGTTGTAGGAGAATGAACATAGAGTTGTAGGAGAATGAACATAGTGTTGTAGGAGAATGAACATAGAGTTGTAGGAGAATGAACATAGAGTTGTAGGAGAATCAACATAGAGTTGTAGGAGAATGAACATAGAGCTGTAGGAGAATGAACAGTGGACAAATATACAGAGGATATACACATTTACAGTATCAACATAACTATCTAACCAAATATCTATATGTACAGTTCAGATACAGTATAGTACAGTACAGTTAAGATACAGTGTAGTACAGTATGTACAGTTCAGATACAGTATAGTACAGTTCAGATACAGTATAGTACAGTTCAGATACAGTATAGTACAGTATAGTACAGTACAGTTCAGATACAGTATAGTACAGTTCAGATACAGTTCAGATACAGTATAGTACAGTTCAGATACAGTATAGTACAGTTCAGATACAGTATAGTACAGTATGTACAGTTCAGATACAGTATAGTACAGTTCAGATACAGTATAGTACAGTATAGTACAGTTCAGATACAGTATAGTACAGTTCAGATACAGTATAGTACAGTATGTACAGTTCAGATACAGTATAGTACAGTTCAGATACAGTATAGTACAGTTCAGATACAGTATAGTACAGTTCAGATACAGTATAGTACAGTATGTACAGTTCAGATACACTATAGTACAGTATGTACAGTTCAGATACAGTATAGTACAGTTCAGATACAGTATAGTACAGTTCAGATACAGTATAGTACAGTATGTACAGTTCAGATACAGTATAGTACAGTATGTACAGTTCAGATACAGTATAGTACAGTATGTACAGTTCAGATACAGTATAGTACAGTTCAGATACAGTTCAGATACAGTATAGAACAGTTCAGATACAGTTCAGATACAGTATAGTACAGTTCAGATACAGTTCAGATACAGTATAGTACAGTTTGTACAGTTCAGATACAGTATAGTACAGTATGCACAGTTCAGATACAGTATAGTTCAGATACAGTATAGTACAGTTCAGATACAGTATAGTACAGTTCAGATACAGTATAGTACAGTTCAGATACAGTATAGTACAGTTCAGATACAGTATAGTACAGTATGTACAGTTCAGATACAGAATAGTACAGTATGTACAGTATGTACAGTTCAGATACAGTATAGTACAGTTCAGATACAGTATAGTACAGTATGTACAGTTCAGATACAGTATAGTGCAGTTTGTACAGTTCAGATACAGTATAGTACAGTATGTACAGTTCAGATACAGTATAGTACAGTATGTACAGTTCAGATACAGTATAGTACAGTTCAGATACAGTACAGTACAGTTCAGATACAGTATAGTACAGTACAGTTCAGATACAGTATAGTACAGTTCAGATACAGTATAGTACAGTATGTACAGTTCAGATACAGTATAGTACAGTAGGTACAGTTCAGACACAGTATAGTACAGTATGTACAGTTCAGAGATCAAACAGTGTTTCTGCTTCTACTCATAGAGAGATGACAAAGAGGCACGGGACGTTTTCCCGTGACAGGAGGGTGGTTTACAGTTACATGATATGACTTAGTGAAGTGTGACGGGATATTGTTTCGACTGACGTTTACAGTTTCAGTTAAACTGCAGACCGCGTTGAGAAGATGATAGGTCGGTACGTGTCGTGTTGGATTTTTGTTTTTGTGTCCCGTCTCCTCTGACATTAAGACTACGTTATTTTGATCATTTGAACAGACACATCGACTGACGACTCGTTGATGCTACGTGATGTCTCAATGCCCCGATATTGCTAAGTCTAAGCTGACACAACCTATCTGACATAGTGAACCATTGCCTAAGAAGGCTCAAGAGCCGGAATAACAAACAAGCGTAGAAAACCTCACAACTAGTTCAAGACAGATCAGTCGGCTGTATTTTCTTGTGTGTAGTTTGTACGTTTGTTTTTTGGATACTAGTTGTTCCTGTCTGTACCTGGATCTAGTTGTTCCTGTCTGCAGCAGTACCTGGATCTAGTTGTTCCTGTCAGTACCTGGATCTAGTTGTTCCTGTCTGCATCAGTACCTGGATCTAGTTGTTCCTGTCAGCAGCAATACCTGGATCTAGTTGTTCCTGTCAGCAGCAGTACCTGGATCTAGTTGTTCCTGTCTGCATCAGTACCTGGATCTAGTTGTTCCTGTCAGTACCTGGATCTAGTTGTTCCTGTCAGTACCTGGATCTAGTTGTTCCTGTCTGCATCAGTACCTGGATCTAGTTGTTCCTGTCTGCATCAGTACCTGGATCTAGTTGTTCCTGTCTTCATCAGTACCTGGATCTAGTTGTTCCTGTCTTCATCAGTACCTGGATCTAGTTGTTCCTGTCAGTACCTGGATCTAGTTGTTCCTGTCTGCATCAGTACCTGGATCTAGTTGTTCCTGTCTGCATCAGTACCTGGATCTAGTTGTTCCTGTCTTCATCAGTACCTGGATCTAGTTGTTCCTGTCTTCATCAGTACCTGGATCTAGTTGTTCCTGTCAGTACCTGGATCTAGTTGTTCCTGTCAGTACCTGGATCTAGTTGTTCCTGTCTGCAGCAGTACCTGGATCTAGTTGTTCCTGTCTGCATCAGTACCTGGATCTAGTTGTTCCTGTCAGCAGCAGTACCTGGATCTATTTGTTCCTGTCTGCATCAGTACCTGGATCTAGTTGTTCCTGTCTGCATCAGTACCTGGATCTAGTTGTTCCTGTCAGTACCTGGATCTAGTTGTTCCTGTCTGCATCAGTACCTGGATCTAGTTGTTTCTGTCTGCATCAGTACCTGGATCTAGTTGTTCCTGTCTGCATCAGTACCTGGATCTAGTTGTTCCTGTCAGTACCTGGATCTAGTTGTTCCTGTCAGTACCTGGATCTAGTTGTTCCTGTCAGTACCTGGATCTAGTTGTTCCTGTCAGTACCTGGATCTAGTTGTTCCTGTCTGCATCAGTACCTGGATCTAGTTGTTCCTATCAGCATCAGTACCTGCAGCAGTACCTGGATCTAGTTGTTCCTGTCAGTACCTGGATCTAGTTGTTCCTGTCAAGAGCAGTACCTGGATCTAGTTGTTCCTGTCAGCAGCAGTACCTGGATCTAGTTGTTCCTGTCAGCAGCAGTACCTGGATCTAGTTGTTCCTGTCAGCAGCAGTACCTGGATCTAGTTGTTCCTGTCAAGAGCAGTACCTGGATCTAGTTGTTCCTGTCTGCATCAGTACCTGGATCTAGTTGTTCCTGTCAGTACCTGGATCTAGTTGTTCCTGTCTGCATCAGTACCTGGATCTAGTTGTTTCTGTCTGCATCAGTACCTGGATCTAGTTGTTCCTGTCAGTACCTGGATCTAGTTGTTCCTGTCAGTACCTGGATCTAGTTGTTCCTGTCAGTACCTGGATCTAGTTGTTCCTGTCAGTACCTGGATCTAGTTGTTCCTGTCAGTACCTGGATCTAGTTGTTCCTGTCAGTACCTGGATCTAGTTGTTCCTGTCAGTACCTGGATCTAGTTGTTCCTGTCTGCATCAGTACCTGGATCTAGTTGTTCCTATCAGCATCAGTACCTGCAGCAGTACCTGGATCTAGTTGTTCCTGTCAGTACCTGGATCTAGTTGTTCCTGTCAAGAGCAGTACCTGGATCTAGTTGTTCCTGTCAGCAGCAGTACCTGGATCTAGTTGTTCCTGTCAGCAGCAGTACCTGGATCTAGTTGTTCCTGTCAGCAGCAGTACCTGGATCTAGTTGTTCCTGTCAAGAGCAGTACCTGGATCTAGTTGTTCCTGTCTGCATCAGTACCTGGATCTAGTTGTTCCTGTCAGTACCTGGATCTAGTTGTTCCTGTCTGCATCAGTACCTGGATCTAGTTGTTTCTGTCTGCATCAGTACCTGGATCTAGTTGTTCCTGTCAGTACCTGGATCTAGTTGTTCCTGTCAGTACCTGGATCTAGTTGTTCCTGTCAGTACCTGGATCTAGTTGTTCCTGTCAGTACCTGGATCTAGTTGTTCCTGTCAGTACCTGGATCTAGTTGTTCCTGTCAGTACCTGGATCTAGTTGTTCCTGTCTGCATCAGTACCTGGATCTAGTTGTTCCTATCAGCATCAGTACCTGCAGCAGTACCTGGATCTAGTTGTTCCTGTCAGTACCTGGATCTAGTTGTTCCTGTCAAGAGCAGTACCTGGATCTAGTTGTTCCTGTCAGCAGCAGTACCTTGATCTAGTTGTTCCTGACGTTTCTCTAAACCAGGCTATAGGCTTCATGTGCACCACCAAGTCAGAACAGTAGAGTAAGTTATGAGGGGGGAAAGGACCAAATTGTTAGGTTGAGTAACATGGGCTACTAACAGCATTCACTTAGTATTACTTTCTTAGCTACAGTATACATATCTCCCTGGTATATTACATCATTTATGCAGCAGCATTTTTGCACTCACCTTCTTGTGCTGTGCTCACTTGAGCAGGAAGGTGGCATGGCGGTCCTTTCCTGTGGGCAAATTTCATCATCAAAGTCTGTCATTCTCTGGATTAATGAGTAATGTTTTTGTCCAATGGCCGATGAGCACCGATACGTTTTATCTATAATCTCTCTTCATATGACAGGGATTGAAAAGTATTTGCCTGTAGATTGACGACGTGCTTCATGGTGACTGGTAGCTAAGATTTTGAAAATATGATGTTGACATGATCAGTCCAATCAAAGCTGCCTGTAGATATAACATGATGTGACATCATTTTATCTGTGGCCAATGACCTTGAGCCTTCTTGGATGGGCACTTCTAATGTAACTCTATGGCAGCACCCAAGCGGGCTTGAACTGCCTAGCTCTCCCTGTAGATTTTGCGGTGACGCAGTGTCCCCCATGAGTGACAGAACACTGAGCCAATCCTGGCGTAACTAGACCAACCCCTACTCTCTGTATTTTCTGCTGGCTTCTCCACCACCACCCCCATGAGTGATGGCAATAAAAGTGAGCATTTTTGTCACACGACACAATGCCAAAGATATCTCCAGTTGAGGGAGAGTGCAATTGGCATGCTGACTGCAGGAATGTCCATCAGAGCTGTTGTCAGAGAATTTAATGTTAATTTCTCTACCATAAGCCGCCTCCAACATTGTTTTTGAGAATTTGGCAGTACGTCAAAACTGGCGTCACAACCGCAGACCACGTACGTGTATGGCGTCGGGTGGGCAATGTCAACGTTGTGAACGGAGTGCCCCATGGTGGCAGTTGGGTAATGGTATGGGGCAGGCATAAGCTACGGACAATGAACACAATTGCATTTTATTGATGGCAATTTGAATGCACAGAGATGCCGTGAAGAGATCCCGAGGCCCATTGTCGTGCCACTCATCCGCCTCCATCACCTCATGTTTCAGCAAGGATCTGTACGCAATTCCTGGAAGCTGAAAATGTCCCAGTTCTTCCATGACCTGCACACTCACCAGACATGTCACCCATTGAGCATGTTTGGGATGCTCTGGATCGACGTGTACGACAGCGTGTTCCAGTTCCCACCAATATCCAGTAACTTCGCACAGCCGTTGAAGAGGAGTGGGACAACATTCCACAGACCACAATCAACAGCCTGATTAACTCTGTGCCAAGCTGCATGAGGCAAATGTTCACAAAGATACTCACTGGTTCCACGACCCATTAAAAGAAGGTATCTGTGACCAACAGATGCATATCTGTATTCCCAGTCACTTTAAAATCCATCGATTTGGGCCTAAAGAATTTATTTCAATTGACTGACTTCATTATATGAACTGAACTGAAACTACGGAATAATCTTTGAAATTGTTGCGTTTAATACTTTTATAAATTCTATTTACTAAAAAGACCAAACTTACAGAAAATATATATATTAAATAAATATATTACTATTTAGACCAACAATCTTAAAAATAACACGTCTGTGTTCTCTTGTTTTCAGGATGGAGACATATGATGAGAAAAACACATGTGGGATGATTTGTCTGAAATATCTGCTATTGACCTTTAACCTTCTCTTCTGGGTGAGTATGCCTGTCTGTCTACTATTGGCCTTTAACCTTTGCTTCTGGGTGAGTCTGCCTGTCTGTCTACTATTGACCTTTAACCTTTGCTTCTGGGTGGGTCTGTCTGTCTGTCTGTCTACTATTGACCTTTAACCTTCTCTTCTGGGTGAGTATGCCTGTCTGTCTACTATTGGCCTTTAACCTTTGCTTCTGGGTGAGTCTGCCTGTCTGTCTACTATTGACCTTTAACCTTTGCTTCTGGGTGAGTCTGCCTGTCTGTCTGTCTACTATTGACCTTTAACCTTTGCTTCTGGGTGAGTCTGCCTGTCTGTCTACTATTGACCTTTAACCTTTGCTTCTGGGTGAGTCTGTCTGTCTGTCTACTATTGACCTGTCTATCTGCTATGTCTGTCTGTCTGTCTATCTGCTATGTATGTCTGCCTGTCTGTCAGCCTGCCTGTCTGTCTGTCTGTGTCTACCTGTCTGTCTGCCTGTCTGTCAGCCTGCCTGTCTGTCTGTCTGTGTCTGCCTGTCTGTCTGGCAGAACAACATCTTTTTTTGGGGGGGGCAGAAATGTTGCTTAACTTGTCCTATATGTTATAACAAAGCAGTAGATTCTATAGACAGGTTTAACCCTTTGCATGTCTGTACACTAAATGAACCTGAAACAATATCAACCGTTAAGTCTCTAACCTGTCAGCGACTGATAGTCTCCTACTGCCTGTATTTGATTGGTGCTAGGAATCTACTAGTTATCTGCTATTGAAAATTGTCTGTGTTCTGAATTGAAATAATTTAATTTAATGGAAATGATTTGAAAGGGAATTGAATTGAGTGGTTTTGAATTCCCCTGCTGTATGTGTGTGTGTGTGTGTGTGTCCGTGTGCGTGCCCGTGTGCGTGCGCGCGTGTGTGTGTGTGTGTGCGCGTGTGTGTGTGTGTGTGCGCGTGTGCGTGTCCTCTTTCAGCTGGCAGGTGGAGTGATGATGGCGGTGGGGGTGTGGACCCTCGTAGAGAAGAGTGACTACATCAGCCTCCTCAACTCCACCTTCTACTCTGCCTCTGCCTACATCCTCATAGCTGCCGGGGCTATCGTTGTCTTCACTGGGATCGTAGGCTGCTGTGCCACCCTCAAGGAGATGAGGAGTCTGCTAATAGTGGTGATCCTCTGATCAATCAATCAACCAATCAATCAACCAATCATTCAACCAATCAATCAACCAATCAATCAACCAATCCTCCGATCAACCAATCAACCAACCAATCAATCAATCAACCAACCAATCAACCAATCAATCAACCAATCCTCCGATCAACCATGCAACCAACCAATCAACCAATCAATCAACCAATCCTCTGATCAATCAATCAACCAATCAATCAATCAACCAATCAATCAACCAATCAACCAACCAATCAATCAACCAATCAATCAACCAATCAATCAACCAATCAATCAACCAATCAACCAATCAATCAACCAATCCTCCAATCAATCAACCAATCAACCAACCAATCAATCAACCAATCAACCAATCAATCAACCAATCAATCAACCAATCAATCCATTTACAAAGCCCTATATCAAATCAGCAGTTGTGACACAGTGTCTCGAAACCGGAAACACTCTAACTAACACACGATATCAATCAAACGTAATGGTACACATCCACACTGGTTATACCTTATATACATATACCTGAAATGACATTCACACAGCTTCTTCTACACCCTCGGAGACTCCCTTTACGATTAATGATTTAATATAAACATTAAAAAACACCCTTTACTTTCAAAATGATTTACTATAAACATTAAAAAACACCCTTTACTTTCAAAATGATTTAATATAAACATTAAAATCCGTTCACATATAAACTCCTGTCAATTAAACACAAAAAAAATGCATTTTTCAGAGGCAGAAGAAAGGGGTAATGGATGTATGTACACTATATACACACACACACACACACACACACACACACACACACACACACACACACACACACACACACATATATACACATATATACACACACACACACACACACACACACACACACACACACACACACACACACACACACACACACACACACACACACACACACACACACACACACACACACACATATATACACTACCGTTCAAAAGTTTGGGGTCACTTGGAAAATGTCCTTGTTTTTTGAAAGAAAAGCACATTTTTTTTTGTCCATTTAAAATAACATCAAATTTATCAGAAATACAATGTAGGCATTGTTAATTTTGTAAATTACTATGGTAACGGCTGATTTTTTTAATGGTATATCTACGTAAAGAGGCCCATTATCAGAAACCATCACTCCTGTGGTCCAATGGCACCTTGTGTTAGCTAATCCAAGTAATGACATTTTGTGGCCACTAGCTGGCGATGATATAGCTTAAAGCCATTTACTAACCATAGGGAACCCAATTTAAAGAAGACAACGCTCTGATAAGTGGCTGATTTCTCCGAAAAACATAGTAATCCCCAACCAGTTGACTACTTTAAAATGGTGGAATCTCTCAATGGCAATGTCCTTGCCGAAACAGGTTTATATGCATCTAGATTCCTCTATCTACCTCTATGATATAAACAGAACCAGACGAAAATACACTGTCTGAAATGCACGTGTCATAAATATCACGCAGAATAATGCCGTGTGTGTATCTTTAAGAGTTTAGATACGGAGCATGAGTCACGAGAGAGGAATGAGGGGCATCACCGGTATGGTGGTTGGAGAGACAGAGCGAGAGCGGAATGAAGAGGTGGGGAGTGGGGAGAAGAGGTGGGGAGTGGGGAGAAGAGGTGGGGAGAGGAGGTGGGGAGTGGGGAGAGGAGGTGGGGAGTGGGGAGAAGTGGGGGTAGGGGGAGAAGAGGTGGGGAGTGGGGAGAGGAGGTGGGGAGTGGGGAGAAGAGGTGGGGAGTGGGGAGAAGTGGTGGGGAGTGGGGAGAAGTGGTGGGGAGTGGGGTGAAGAGGTGGGGAGTGGGGAGAAGTGGTGGGGAGTGGGGTGAAGAGGTGGGGAGTGGGGAGAAGTGGTGGGGAGTGGGGAGAAGTGGTGGGGAGTGGGGAGAAGAGGTGGGGAGTGGGGAGAAGAGGTGGGGAGTGGGGAGAAGTGGTGGGGAGTGGAGTGGGGAGAAGTGGTGGGGAGAAGTGGTGGGGAGAAGTGGTGGGGAGTGGGGAGAAGTGGTGGGGAGTGGAGTGGGGAGAAGTGGTGGGGAGTGGGGAGAAGAGGTGGGGAGTGGGGAGAAGAGGTGGGGAGTGGAGTGGGGAGAAGTGGTGGAGAGTGGGGAGAAGTGGTGGGGAGAAGTGGTGGGGAGTGGGGAGAAGTGGTGGGGAGTGGGGAGAAGTGGTGGGGAGTGGGGAGAAGTGGTGGGGAGAAGTGGGGGTAGGGGGAGAGGAGGGGCTATAGAGGAGAGAGGGCTTTGCTTTGCAATGTAAACATATGTTTCCCATGTCAGTAAAGTCCCTTAAATGTTATTGAATTGAAATTGAGAGGGGAGACAAAACGGAGAGATAGAGAGACAGCAACACAATTAGACCAAATCATGAGGAAACAAAAATATAATTACTTGACACATTGGAAAGAATTAACAAAAAAACAGAGCAAACTAGAATGCTGTTTGGCCCTAAACAGAGAGTACACAGCGGCAGAATACGGGAATACAGAATTAAGGGAGGGAGAGAGATAGAGAGATAATATTACAAAAAGGCACACGCTCACTTACTGTATGACCTTACTACACACAGATATTGGCACATGAAGTTGTTTTCAACCTCAGCTCACTACAGTCTGTTTTATATTAGGAGGGAATGTCTTTTTGTCCTCCCCATTCTTCACAGTATTTCTTCCTGCCACTCTCTCTCTCTCTCTCTCTCCTCTCTCTCTGTACTCTCTCTCTCTCCTCTCTCTGTTCTCTCTCTCTGTACTCTCTCTCTGTACTCTCTCTCTCTCTGTTCTCTCTCTGTGTTCGCTCTCTCTCCTCTCTCTCTGTTCTCTCTCTGTTCTCTCTGTCTGTTCTCTCTCTCTGTTCACTCTCTCTGTTCTCTCTCTCTGTTCTCTCTCTCTGTTCTCTCTCTCTGTTCTCTCCCTCTGTTCACTCTCTCTCTGTTCTCTCTCTCTCTCTCTCTCTCTCTCTCTCCCACAGTATTTCTTCCTGCTACTCTGTATCTTCCTGCTGGAGATTGTAGCTGGAGTCCTGGCCTATATCCAGTATCAGGAGGTATGTACATACCAGCGTTTCCCAAACTTGGTCCTGGGGACCCAAGGGGTGCACATTATATATATTTTTTGCACTACCACTACAAAGTTGATTCAATTGATCTTTCATCAAGCTTGATTCTTTGAATCAGCTGTGTAGAGCTAGCCAAAAACAATACTGTCCACCCGTTGGGGTACGCTGGACCCGAGTTTGAGAAACGCTGTCTTATACTATATTAACGAGACCTGGGTTCAAATACTATTTACAATCATTCCAAATACATTATCTGTGCTCGATTTGAACTTGCCTGTCCTAATGGAATAGATAGAAAAGTCCCCCTAGACACCTGGCACTCCGGGCAAAGCTAAGGCACACTCTGAAAGTATCCAAAAGATGTCAAATAGTATTTGAACCCAGGTCTACACATTACAACAACAACAAAAAATGTACTAGTTACACATAGCTGCTGCTAGCAAACGGCACCCTATTCCTTACGTAGTGCACTACTATTAACCAGAGCCCTATGGGCGTGTGGCCAAAAAGTAGTGCACTATATAGGGGATAGGGTGCTATTTAGGGATGCTGGATGGGCCTATATCCAGTGTTAGGAGGTCTTAGAATACCGTGTTCTCCTCAGACATGCCAGGAATTCTGGTTGGCATCACCTGACCTCCTCTTACCAGACCTGGGTTCAAATGGTATTTCAAATCCTTCATATATTTTTTAGCGTTTGCTTTAGCCTGCTTGGAGAGCCAGGTTGACCCCGGGGGAGGACTTTTCTTTCATCAAGCACAGGTTCTGTGTTGGAAATGATTTCCCAGAGTATTTGAACGCAGCTTGGAATTACCAGACTCTACTAGATGTTTTGTTTAGTTCTCGGGGAAACAGTTATACCGTAACATTTAAAACGAATTCCCATTCAACATGTGGGCTACTCTGTGACTTGTTACAGTTGATTCCTGAAATGCACAGTGGCGTTTATAGGTATATTTAGATGATGACTGTGGCAAGAAGGTCTATTTGAAGCACGATTAGTCATAGTTATGTCATGTCGGATATAGTTACATCCATCCTTGTGCATTATTTAGTTATCAGACTAGTAAACCTACTGTATTCTTAGCTAATTCAGTCACTGACACAAACCACGTTCTGGTATGACCTAAAACGTTCTGGTATGACCTAAAACATTCTGGTATGACCTAAAACGTTCTGGTATGACCTAAAACATTCTGGTATGACCTAAAACATTCTGGTATGACCTAAAACGTTCTGGTATGACCTAAAACATTCTGGTATGACCTAAAACGTTCTGGTATGACCTAAAACGTTCTGGTATGACCTAAAACGTTCTGGTATGACCTAAAACGTTCTGGTATGACCTAAAACGTTCTGGTATGACCTAAAACATTCTGGTATGACCTAAAACGTTCTGGTATGACCTAAAACGTTCTGGAATGACCTAAAACGTTCTGGTATGACCTAAAACGTTCTGGTATGACCTAAAACATTCTGGTATGACCTAAAACATTCTGGTATGACCTAAAACATTCTGGTATGACCTAAAACATTCTGGTATGACCTAAAACGTTCTTCTACTATATTAAACCTTCTTGTATTTCCTAAAACTTTATTATAATAACTATTAAAATCAAATAATATCTCCTGAATATTTTATTTATTTATTCAACCTTTATTTCTTCCTGAATAACACACATCTTCCTGCATGTCCACAATCGTTTTATATTCCTGTTTGCTCCTCTGCATACATTCATCCCTGTTTTCCGTCTTTTTCAAATTCCTACTTTTCTTTCTCCTCTTGTGGCTTTCTTCCCCGTCCAGTGTTTCCCTTTCTGTCAGCAGGTAATTATCCTCCTGTTTGATTCCTCCTTTCTATCAAACTCTGTGTCTCTGATCTCACTGTTCAGAATATTCTTCTACTGTTATTTCTGATCCAATCACATCTCCTTACTACTGTATGAAAAATAAACATACAGTACCAGTCAAAAGTTTGGACACACCTCCTCATTCAAGGGTTTTTCTTTCTTTCTTTTTTGCTATTTTCTACATTGTAGAATAAAATTGAAGACTTCAACACTATGAAATAACACATATGGAATCATGTAGTAACCAAAAAAAGCGTGGTGTGGTTTCTAGTAGTAGTGGTTTCTTTGCAGCAATTCGACCATGAAGGCCTGATTCACACAGTCTCCTCTGAACAGTTGATGTTGAGATGTGTCTGTTACTTGAACTCTGTGAAGCATTTATTTGGGCTGTAATTTCTGATGCTGGTAACTCTAATGAACTCATCCTCTGCAGCAGAGGTAAATCTGGGTCTTCCTTTCCTGTGGCGGTCCTCATGAGAGCCAGTTTGGTCATTGAGCTTGATGGTTTTTGCGACTGTACCTGAAAAAAAATTCAAAGTTCTTGACATTTTCCATGTTGACGGACCTTCATGTCTTAAAGTAATGATGGACTCTCGTTTCTCTTTGCTTATTTGAGATGTTCTTGCCATAATATGGACATAATTTAATAAGATGTCACAACACAACTAATTGGTTCGAACCCATTAAGAAGGAAAGAAATTCCACAAATTAACTTTTAAGAAGGCACACCTGTTAATTGAAATGCATTCCAGGTGACTACCTCATGAATCTGGTTGAGAGAATACCAAGAGTGTGCAAAGGTGTCATCAAGGCAAAGGGTGGCTACTTTGAAGAATCTCAAATATAAAATATACATTTTGTTTAACACTTTTTTGGTTACTACATGATTCCACATGTGTTATTTCACAGTTGTGACGTCTTCACTATTATTCTACAATGTTGAAAATAGTCCAAATATAGAAAAACCCTGGAATGAGAAGGTGGCCTAGGTCCTAACTTTGGACTGGGACTGAAGAACTGTACATAATATTCAAATACCAGGGTTGGGGTCAATTCTAATTCATGAACCTGAAGGCAAAAATATAGATTTCCCGCCTAAATAGTCCAAATGAATACACAATAACTGGTAATGCTGCATAGTTATAGAAAGGTTTGGAATTCATCTTTCTGGTAAAAAAAAATATAGTTATAAATTGATGAGGTGTACTCATCTTTGAGGATACAAGCTCAAGTACATTAGTACAAATATTTAGAAAATATATGAATTTTTTAAAAACATTTATTTTTCCTATTCAACAAAAGGCAATAGGGTTTGAAATGAATTAAATGCTTTATAAATATAGTAACAATCAAAATGTGAAATCTTATAGTAAGTAGTTTATCCTTTCTTATAACTGTAAAATATATTTTATTGTACTGTACATTATTAGCACAATTTTCAAAGAACTGACGACAGATGCCAAACGTCCTCTGAGTGAGTCAGAGGCACCATTCAAATGTGAGTCGCTACAGCTTTAAGCTCAAAGTCATTTTGTCTGTCTGTGACCAAGATAAAGTAGTCTTGTTTCAATTCTACCAAATTATTTATTATATTTCCTGTTGAGAGTTATGAATCCATCTGAGAACATCATAGCGAGATGATCTTGCTATTGTTGAATCCACTAGACTCTCCATTTCATATGCTCTGATCAGGGCCGGCTCAAGCCTTTTAGGCTAGAGCCTAAGTGAGATTTTGTTGGGGGGCTCCCCACCTCACTGCAAAACATGTTAGTGGCCCCCCTCTTGCCGCAATAAATATACTTATAGACACACATATGTGTGTGTATATAAGTTCATTTCCTGCAAATTTTCAAATATTGCCATTGGGGCAAAGATAACTTTTTGTAATTTTATTACAACTTTTATGCAATTCTACTCATTTTGCCATGGGGTGGAGATAAATCTTAGCTTTTTTAAAGCTAATTCCCAACAATTCTACTCATTTTGCCATGGGGTGGAGATAAATCTTAGCTTTTTTAAAGCTAATTCCCAACAATTCTACTCATTTTGCCATGGGGTGGAGATAAATCTTTGCTTTTTTAAAGCTAATTCCCAACAATTCTACTCATTTTGCCATGGGGTGGAGATAAATCTTTGCTTTTTTAAAGCTAATTCCCAACAATTCTACTCATTTTGCCATGGGGTGGAGATAAATCTTTGCTTTTTTAAAGCTAATTCCCAACAATTCTACTCATTTTGCCATGGGGTGAAGATAAATCTTTGCTTTTTTAAAGCTAATTCCCAACAATTCTACTCATTTTGCCATGGGGTGGAGATACAGTGCCTTGCGAAAGTATTCGGCCCCCTTGAACTTTGCGACCTTTTGCCACATTTCAGGCTTCAAACATAAAGATATAAAACTGTATTTTTTTGTGAAGAATCAACAACAAGTGGGCCACAATCATGAAGTGGAACGACATTTATTGGATATTTCATGTGGAAGAAGGTGCTCTGGTCAGATGAAACCAAAATTGAACTTTTTGGCAACAATGCAAAACGTTATGTTTGGCGTAAAAGCAACACAGCTGAACACACCATCCCCACTGTCAAACATGGTGGTGGCAGCATCATGGTTTGGGCCTGCTTTTCTTCAGCAGGGACAGGGAAGATGGTTAAAATTGATGGGAAGATGGATGGAGCCAAATACAGGACGATTCTAGAAGAAAACCTGATGGAGTCTGCAAAAGACCTGAGACTGGGACGGAGATTTGTCTTCCAACAAGACAATGATCCAAAACATAAAGCAAAATCTACAATGGAATGGTTCAAAAATAAACATATCCAGGTGTTAGAATGGCCAAGTCAAAGTCCAGACCTGAATCCAATTGAGAATCTGTTGAAAGAACTGAAAACTGCTGTTCACAAATGCTCTCCATCCAACCTCACTGAGCTCGAGCTGTTTTGCAAGGAGGAATGGGAAAAAAATTCAGTCTGTCGATGTGCAAAACTGATAGAGACATACCCCAAGTGACTTACAGCTGTAATCGCAGCAAAGGGTGGCGCTACAAAGTATTAACTTAAGGGGGCTGAATAATTTTGCACGCCCAATTTTTCAGTTTTTGATTTGTTAAAAAAGTTTGAAATATCCAATAAATGTCGTTCCACTTCATGATTGTGTCCCACTTGTTGTTGATTCTTCACAAAAAAATAAAATTTTATATCTTTATGTTTGAAGCCTGAAATGTGGCAAAAGGTCGCAAAGTTCAAGGGGGCCGAATACTTTCGCAAGGCACTGTAAATCTTTGCTTTTTTAAAGCTAATTCCCAACAATTCTACTCATTTTGCCATGGGGTGGAGATAAATCTTTGCTTTTTTAAAGCTAATTCCCAACAATTCTACTCATTTTGCCATGGGGTGGAGATAAATCTTTGCTTTTTTAAAGCTAATTCCCAACAATTCTACTCATTTTGCCATGACGTATGCCATGTTTATATTTACTTTGGTTTGGGGCCTCCTAGTGGCCGGAGTCCCTAACGACAGCTTACGGTCACTTATGCCTGGAGCCGGCCCTGGCGCTATTGCAAGCGCAGCTACCAGGTTCACAGGCACATGAAATCATTCCTTTGTCTGGATAGGCCAGAAAATGTGACGTGTCACTCCCTATGCAAATGTACGATTTCCTGTGTCTGTGACCCTCACAGCTGCGCTTGCAATAGCGCAGGGGAATCCGGATAACCAGTGCTTTTAGGGAGTGTAAAGCAATTGATGTTGCACTCACAAAGCGCGCTGTACAAAGAAATATCGGTTGGAACTGGTCCAGTCAAAGAAATATCGGTTGGAACTGGTCCAGTCAAAGAAATATCGGTTGGAACTGGTCCAGTCAAAGAAATATCGGTTGGAACTGGTCCAGTCAAAGAAATATCGGTTGGAACTGGTCCAGTCGAAAAAATATCGGTTGGAACTGGTCCAGTCGAAGAAATATCGGGTGGAACTGGTCCAGTCGAAGAAATATCAGTTGGAACTGGTCCAGTCGAAGAAATATCGGTTGGAACTGGTCCAGTCAAAGAAATATCGGTTGGAACTGGTCCAGTCAAAGAATATCGGTTGGAACTGGTCCAGTCAAAGAAATAGAAATATCGGTTGGAACTGGTCCAGTCAAAAAAATATCGGTTGGAACTGGTCCAGTCGAAGAAATATCGGTTGGAACTGGTCCAGTCAAAGAAATATCAGTTGGAACTGGTCCAGTCAAAGAAATATCAGTTGGAACTGGTCCAGTCGAAGAAATATCAGTTGGAACTGGTCCAGTCAAAGAAATAGAAATATCGGTTGGAACTGGTCCAGTCAAAGAAATAGAAATATCGGTTGGAACTGGTCCAGTCAAAGAAATATCGTTTGGAACTGGTCCTGTCAAAGAAATATCAGTTGGAACTGGTCCAGTCGAAGAAATATCAGTTGGAACTGGTCCAGTCGAAGAAATATCAGTTGGAACTGGTCCAGTCGAAGAAATATCGGTTGGAACTGGTCCAGTCGAAGAAATATCGGTTGGAACTGGTCCAGTCGAAGAAATATCGGTTGGAACTGGTCCAGTCAAAGAAATATCGGTTGGAACTGGTCCAGTCAAAGAAATATCAGTTGGAACTGGTCCAGTCGAAGAAATATCGGTTGGAACTGGTCCAGTCGAAGAAATATCGGTTGGAACTGGTCCAGTCGAAGAAATATCGGTTGGAACTGGTCCAGTCGAAGAAATATCAGTTGGAACTGGTCCAGTCAAAGAAATAGAAATATCGGTTGGAACTGGTCCAGTCAAAGAAATATCGGTTGGAACTGGTCCAGTCGAAGAAATATCGGTTGGAACTGGTCCAGTCGAAGAAATATCGGTTGGAACTGGTCCAGTCAAAGAAATATCAGTTGGAACTGGTCCAGTCAAAGAAATATCAGTTGGAACTGGTCCAGTCGAAGAAATATCGGTTGGAACTGGTCCAGTCGAAGAAATATCAGTTGGAACTGGTCCAGTCAAAGAAATAGAAATATCGGTTGGAACTGGTCCAGTCAAAGAAATATCAGTTGGAACTGGTCCAGTCGAAGAAATATCGGTTGGAACTGGTCCAGTCGAAGAAATATCAGGTGGAACTGGTCCAGTCGAAGTCACCTAAAAAGGGGACATAAAAGTTAAATTCATTCAATTCAGGAAGTGATTTGAATTTAAAATGTGAAACATTTTACTTTTAAAATAAAAAAAACCTATTGTTTTCATTCGATTTATTTATCAGTTTTATTTAAGCTTTATTTAACTAGGCAAGTCAGTTCTTCAAATTCTTATTTACAATGACGGACTACCAAAATGCAAAAGGCCTCCTTAGGGGACAGGGGCTGGGATTCAGCATTTTAAATAAATAAAATATAAATATAGGACAAAACACACATCACGACAAGAGAGACATCACAACACTACATAAAGAGAGACAACACAACACTACATAAAGAGAGACACCACAACACTACATAAAGAGAGACACCACAACACTACATAAAGAGAGACACCACAACACTACATAAAGAGAGACAACACAACACTACATAAAGAGAGACATCACAACACTACATAAAGAGAGACAACACAACACTACATAAAGAGAGACAGCACAACACTACACAAAGAGAGACAACACAACACTACATAAAGAGAGACAACACAACACTACATAAAGAGAGACAACACAACACTACATAAAGAGAGACTCCACAACACTACATAAAGAGAGACAACACAACACTACATAAAGAGAGACAACACAACACTACACAAAGAGAGACAACACAACACTACATAAAGAGAGACCTAAGACAATATTTATTGAGAAATATTGAAAATAAATTATATATGTTTAATTACTGAATTCGATTCTAATTGACCCCAACCCTGTCAAACCCTGTCCATCCTCCTTTACAGTTGCACGACTGTCTTAGTGTTGGTAAGTTGTAGATTTCATAGATTGTCATTGGCTCCTGTGTATGTCTCTACACAGCTGGATAAGGAGCTGCAACACAACCTGAAGGAGACCATGGTTCAGAAATACCAGCAGACTGGAGAGGAGAGCATCACCAGTGCAGTGGACAAGCTGCAGCAGGAGGTAAATGAATGACAGAAGCTTCCTGTAAATGCTGTTCCAACCACCATGTTTCATTCAGATAGAGGTCATGGTTTAGGCTGCTTGGTTTGGAGTGCATATTGTAACGAATCAGACGTTAATAAGACAGATAACTCCTCCCCCTTTCTTGGAGCAGGGGTTACTGGCGCATCACATTAAATACATCACATTATATACATCACAATATATACATCACATTATATTAAATACATCACATTATATTAAATACATCACATTATATACATCACATTATATACATCACATTATATACATCACATTATATTAAATACATCACATTATATACATCACATTATATACATCACATTATATACATCACATTATATTAAATACATCACATTATATACATCACATTATATACATCACATTATATACATCACATTATATACATCACATTATATACATCACATTATATACATCACATTAAATACATCACATTATATTAAATACATCACATTATATTAAATACATCACATTATATACATCACATTATATACATCACATTAAATACATCACATTATATACATCACATTAAATACATCACATTATATACATCACATTATATACATCACATTATATTAAATACATCACATTATATTAAATACATCACATTATATACATCACATTATATACATCACATTATATGCATCACATTATATACATCACATTAAATACATCACATTATATACATCACATTAAATACATCACATTATATACATCACATTATATACATCACATTATATATATCACATTATATACATCACATTATATACATCACATTATATACATCGCATTATATACATCACATTATATACATCACATTATATATATCACATTATATACATCACATTATATACATCACATTATATACATCACATTATATACATCACATTATATACATCACATTAAATACATCACATTATATACATCACATTATATACATCACATTATATACATCACATTATATACATCACATTATATACATCACATTATATACATCACATTAAATACATCACATTAAATACATCACATTATATTAAATACATCACATTATATTAAATACATCACATTATATACATCACATTATATTAAATACATCACATTATATACATCACATTATATTAAATACATCACATTAAATACATCACATTATATTAAATACATCACATTATATTAAATACATCACATTATATACATCACATTATATTAAATACATCACATTATATACATCACATTATATACATCACATTATATACATCACATTGTATACATCACATTAAACACATCACATTATATTAAATACATCACATTATATACATCACATTATATACATCACATTATATACATCACATTATATACATCACATTAAATACATCACATTATATACATCACATTAAATACATCACATTATATTAAATACATCACATTATATTAAATACATCACATTATATTAAATACATCACATTATATGAAATACATCACATTATATACATCACATTATATACATCACATTATATACATCACATTAAACACATCACATTATATTAAATACATCAAATTATATACATCACATTATATACATCACATTATATACATCACATTATATACATCACATTAAATACATCACATTATATACATCACATTAAATACATCACATTATATACATCACATTATATTAAATACATCACATTATATTAAATACATCACATTATATACATCACATTATATACATCACATTAAATACATCACATTATATTAAATACATCACATTATATACATCACATTATATACATCACATTATATTAAATACATCACATTATATTAAATACATCACATTATATACATCACATTATATACATCACATTATATACATCACATTAAATACATCACATTATATACATCACATTATATTAAATACATCACATTATATTAAATACATCACATTATATACATCACATTATATACATCACATTATATACATCACATTAAATACATCACATTATATACATCACATTAAATAGATCACATTATATTAAATACATCACATTATATACATCACATTAAATACATCACATTATATACATCACATTATATACATCACATTATATTAAATACATCACATTATATACATCACATTATATACATCACATTATATTAAATACATCACATTATATTAAATACATCACATTATATACATCACATTATATACATCACATTATATACATCACATTATATACATCACATTATATACATCACATTATATACATCACATTATATACATCACATTATATACATCACATTATATACATCACATTATATACATCACATTATATACATCACATTATATACATCACATTATATACATCACAGTATATACATCACATTATATACATCACATTAAATACATCACATTATATACATCACATTATATTAAATACATCACATTATATACATCACATTATATTAAATACATCACATTATATTAAATACATCACATTATATACATCACATTATATACATCACATTATATACATCACATTAAATACATCACATTATATACATCACATTATATACATCACATTATATACATCACATTATATACATCACATTATATACATCACATTATATACATCACATTATATACATCACATTATATACATCACATTATATACATCACATTATATACATCACATTATATACATCACATTATATACATCACATTAAATACATCACATTATATACATCACATTATATACATCACATTATATACATCACATTATATACATCACATTATATACATCACATTAAATACATCACATTATATACATCACATTATATACATCACATTATATACATCACATTATATACATCACATTATATTAAATACATCACATTATATACATCACATTATATACATCACATTATATACATCACATTATATACATCACATTATATACATCACATTATATACATCACATTATATATATCACATTATATACATCACATTATATTAAATACATCACATTATATACATCACATTATATACATCACATTATATACATCACATTATATACATCACATTATATACATCACATTATATACATCACATTAAATACATCACATTATATACATCACATTATATATATCACATTATATACATCACATTATATATATCACATTATATTAAATACATCACATTATATACATCACATTATATACATCACATTATATACATCACATTATATACATCACATTATATACATCACATTATATACATCACATTAAATACATCACATTAAATACATCACATTATATACATCACATTATATACATCACATTATATATATCACATTATATACATCACATTATATATATCACATTATATTAAATACATCACATTATATACATCACATTATATACATCACATTATATACATCACATTATATACATCACATTATATACATCACATTATATACATCACATTATATACATCACATTATATACATCACATTAAATACATCACATTAAATACATCACATTATATACATCACATTAAATACATCACATTATATACATCACATTATATACATCACATTATATACATCACATTATATACATCACATTATATACATCACATTATATACATCACATTATATACATCACATTAAATACATCACATTATATTAAATGCATCACATTATATACATCACATTATATACATCACATTATATACATCACATTATATACATCACATTATATACATCACATTATATACATCACATTATATACATCACATTAAATACATCACATTATATTAAATGCATCACATTATATACATCACATTATATTAAATACATCACATTATATACATCACATTATATACATCACATTATATACATCACATTATATACATCACATTATATTAAATACATCACATTATATACATCACATTATATACATCACATTATATACATCACATTATATACATCACATTATATTAAATGCATCACATTATATACATCACATTATATTAAATACATCACATTATATACATCACATTATATACATCACATTATATACATCACATTATATACATCACATTATATTAAATACATCACATTATATACATCACATTATATACATCACATTATATACATCACATTATATACATCACATTATATACATCACATTAAATACATCACATTATATACATCACATTATATACATCATATTATATACATCACATTATATTAAATACATCACATTATATACATCATATTATATACATCACATTATATACATCACATTATATACATCACATTATATACATCACATTATATACATCACATTATATACATCACATTATATTAAATGCATCACATTATATACATCACATTAAATACATCACATTATATTAAATGCATCACATTATATACATCACATTATATACATCACATTATATACATCACATTATATACATCACATTATATACATCACATTATATACATCACATTATATACATCACATTAAATACATCACATTATATTAAATGCATCACATTATATACATCACATTATATACATCACATTAAATACATCACATTATATTAAATGCATCACATTATATACATCACATTATATACATCACATTATATACATCACATTATATACATCACATTATATTAAATACATCACATTAAATACATCACATTATATACATCACATTATATACATCACATTATATTAAATGCATCACATTATATACATCACATTATATACATCACATTATATACATCACATTATATACATCACATTATATACATCACATTATATTAAATGCATCACATTATATACATCACATTATATACATCACATTATATTAAATACATCACATTATATACATCACATTATATACATCACATTATATACATCACATTATATACATCACATTATATACATCACATTATATACATCACATTATATACATCACATTATATACATCACATTATATTAAATACATCACATTATATACATCACATTATATACATCACATTATATACATCACATTATATACATCACATTATATACATCACATTATATACATCACATTATATACATCACATTAAATACATCACATTATATTAAATGCATCACATTATATACATCACATTATATACATCACATTATATACATCACATTATATACATCACATTATATACATCACATTAAATACATCACATTATATTAAATGCATCACATTATATACATCACATTATATACATCACATTATATTAAATGCATCACATTATATACATCACATTATATACATCACATTATATACATCACATTATATACATCACATTATATTAAATACATCACATTAAATACATCACATTATATACATCACATTATATGCATCACATTATATACATCACATTATATACATCACATTATATACATCACATTATATACATCACATTATATACATCACATTATATTAAATGCATCACATTATATACATCACATTATATTAAATGCATCACATTATATACATCACATTATATACATCACATTATATTAAATGCATCACATTATATACATCACATTATATTAAATGCATCACATTATATACATCACATTATATACATCACATTATATACATCACATTATATACATCACATTATATTAAATACATCACATTAAATACATCACATTATATACATCACATTATATGCATCACATTATATACATCACATTATATACATCACATTATATACATCACATTATATACATCACATTATATACATCACATTATATTAAATGCATCACATTATATACATCACATTATATTAAATGCATCACATTATATACATCACATTATATACATCACATTATATTAAATGCATCACATTATATACATCACATTATATTAAATGCATCACATTATATACATCACATTATATACATCACATTATATACATCACATTATATACATCACATTATATACATCACATTATATACATCACATTATATTAAATACATCACATTATATTAAATACATCACATTATATTAAATGCATCACATTATATACATCACATTAAATACATCACATTATATACATCACATTAAATACATCACATTATATACATCACATTATATACATCACATTATATACATCACATTATATTAAATACATCACATTATATACCGTGCATTCAGAAATTATTCAGACCCCTTGACCTTTTCCACATTTTGTGAAGATACAGCCTTATCTAAAATGGATTAAATAAAAACATTTCCTCATCAATCTACACACAATATCCGATAATGACAAGGCGAAAACAGGTTCTTAGATTTTTTTTTTACAAATGTATTAAGAAAATACCTTATTTACATAAGTATTCAGAGCCTTTGCTATGAGACTCAAAATTGAGCTCAGGTGCATCCTGTTTCAATTGATCATCATTGAGATGTTTCTACAACTGGATTGGAGTTCACCTGTGGTAAATTCAATTGATTGGACATGATTTGGAAAGGCACACACCGGTCTATATAAAGGTCCCACGGTTGACAGGTCATGTCAGAGCAAAAACCAAGCCATGAGGTCAAAGGAATTGTCCTTGGAGCTCCGAGACAGGATTGTGTCGAGGCACAGATCTGGGGAAGGGTACCAACATTTTTTTGAAGCATTGAAGGTCCCCCAGAACACAGTGGCCTCCATCATTTTTAAATGGAAGAAGTTTGGGACCACCTAGACTCTTCCTAGAGCTGGCTGCGCGGCAAAACTGAGCAATCGAGGAGAAGGGCTTTGGTCAGAGAGGTGACCAAAAACCCTATGGTCACTCTGACAGAGCTCCAGAGTTCCTCTGTGGAGATGGAAGAACCTTCCAGAAGGACAACCATCTTTGCAGCACTCCACCAATCAGGCCTTTATGGTAGAGTGGCCAGATGGAATTTGAATTTGTATTTTTGGACTGAGATGTACTGTCAGGGCCCAGGTCTGACAGAATCTGTGCAGAAGATCTAGGTGCTGCTGTAGGCCTTCCTTGGTTGGTGACAGTAGCACCAGATCATCATCAGCAAACAGAAGACATTTGGCTTCAGATTCTAATACGGTGAGCCCGGGTGCTGCAGACTGTTCTAGTGCTCTCGCCCATTCGGTGGTATCTATGTTTGGTATTTTATTAGGATCCCCATTAGCTGTTGCAGAAGAAGCAGCTACTCTTTCTGGGGTCCACACAGAACACAGGACACAGGACACGGAACACGGAACACAAAACACAGAACACAGGACACAGAACACAGGACACAGAACACGAAACATGAAACATGAAACATGAAACATGAAACATAATACAGAATGACATAATACAGAACATCATTAGACAAGAACAGCTCAAGGACAGAACTACATACATTTTTAAAAAGGCACACATAGCCTACATATCAATACATACCCACAAACTATCTAGGTCAAATAGGGGAGAGGTGTTGTGCCGTGAGGTGTTGCTTTATCTGTTTTTTTTTCAATCCAGGTTTGCTGTTTATTTGAGCAAAATGAGATGGAAGGAAGTTCCACACAATAAGGGCTCTTTATAATACTGTACACTTTTTTGAATTTGTTCTGTACCTGGGGACTGTAAAAAGACCCCTGGTGGCATGTCTGGTGGGATAAGTGTGTGTGTCAGAGTTGTGTGTAAGTTGACTATGCAACAATTTGGGATTTCCAACACATTAATGTTTCTTATAAAAAGAAGAAGTGATGCAGTCAGTCTCTCCTCAACTCTCAGCCAAGAGGGACTGGCATGCATAGTATTAATAATATCAGCCCTCTGATTACAATAAAGAGAAGAACGTGCCGCTCTGTTCTGGGCCAGCTGCAGCTTAACAAGGTCTTTTCTTGCAGCACTGGACCACATGACTGGACAATAATCAAGATTAGATAAAACTAGAACTTGCTTTGTGGAGTGTGGCGTCAAAAAAGCAGAACATCTCTTTATTACGGCTAGACGCCTCCCCATCTCTACAACCATTGAATCTATATATTTTGACATATGACAGTTTACAATCTAAGGTAACGGCAAGTAATTTAGTCTCCTCAACTTGTTCAACAGCCACACCATTCATTACCAGATTCAGCTGAGGTCTAGCACTTAAGGAATGATTTGTACTAAATACAATTATCTTAGTTTTAGAGATGTTCAGGACCAGGTTATTACTGACCACCCATTCCAAAACAGACTGCAACTCTTTGTTAAGGGTTTCAGTGACTTCATTAACTGTGGTTGCTGATGTGTATATGGTTGAATCATCAGCATACATGGACACACATGCTTTGTTTAATGCCAGTGGCAGGTCATTGGTAAAAATAGAAAAGAGTTGAGGGCCTAGAGAGCTGCCCTGCGGTACACCACACTTTACATGTTTGACATTAGAGAAGCTTCCATTAAAGAAAATTCTCTGAGTTCTATTAGATCGATTGCTCTGAATCCACGACATGGCAGAGGTTGAAAAGCCGTAGCACTTAAGTTTTTTTCAACAGGTAAATGGTCAATAATATCAAAGGCTACACTTAAATCTAACAGTACAGCTCCCACAATCTTCTTATTATCAATTTTTCTTTCAACCAATCATCAGTCATTTGTGTCAGTGCAGTACATGTTGATTAAATCCAGTTTTGTGGATTGGGGTGGTTAGTCCTTTGTTCCAAACATCTCTCTCTCTCTCTCTCTCTCTCTCTCTCAGTTTAAGTGTTGTGGTAGTAACAGCTCGTCAGACTGGTCAGACAGTGTGTGGATCCTGACACCTAGCAACGAGAGACTGGTCCCAGACAGCTGCTGCAAGACACCCAGTAACCTCTGTGGCCGCAGAGACCACCCCTCTAATATCTACAAGGTGGAGGTGAGTAAAGGCCACACACACACACACACACATCCTACAGTACATATCAAACAATAGACAATAAGGTAATGTGTATAATTCCTGATAGTAGCTGATTGTTCAAGATGACATGAGTATCCTCCTCCTCTCTCTCTCTCTTTAGGGAGGGTGCATCACTAAGCTGGAGACCTTCATTCTGAGCCAACTGCAGATCCTGGGAGCAGTGGCAATCGGCATCGCCTTCCTCCAGGTTTAGTCCTAGAAACTTACCACACGTTAATGTAGACATGGGGAACTTACCACGTGTTAATGTAGACATGGGGGAACTTAGTGATATTAATGTAGACACGGGGGAACTTAGTGATATTAATGTAGACATGGGGGGACTTACCACGCGTTAATGTAGACATGGGGGAACTTAGTGATATTAATGTAGACACGGGGGAACTTAGTGATATTAATGTAGACATGGGGAACTTACCACGTGTTAATGTAGACATGGGGGAACTTACCACGCATTAATGTAGACATGGGGGGACTTACCACGCGTTAATGTAGACATGGGGGAACTTAGTGATATTAATGTAGACACGGGGGAACTTAGTGATATTAATGTAGACATGGGGAACTTACCACGTGTTAATGTAGACATGGGGGAACTTACCACGCATTAATGTAGACATGGGGGGACTTACCACGCGTTAATGTAGACATGGGGGAACTTAGTGATATTAATGTAGACACGGGGGAACTTAGTGATATTAATGTAGACATGGGGAACTTACCACGTGTTAATGTAGACATGGGGGAACTTAGTGATATTAATGTAGACACGGGGGAACTTAGTGATATTAATGTAGACATGGGGGAACTTAGTGATATTAATGTAGACACGGGGGAACTTAGTGATATTAATGTAGACATGGGGGAACTTAGTGATATTAATGTAGACATGGGGGAACTTAGTGATATTAATGTAGACATTGGGGAACTTAGTGATATTAATGTAGACTTGGGGGAACTTAGTGATATTAATGAAGACATGGGGGAACTTAGTGATATTAATGTAGACATTGGGGGAACTTAGTGATATTAATGTAGACATGGGGGAACTTAGTGATATTAATGTAGACTTGGGGGAACTTAGTGATATTAATGTAGACATGGGGGAACTTACCACGCGTTAATGTAGACATGGGGGAACTTAGTGATATTAATGAAGACATGGGGGAACTTAGTGATATTAATGAAGACATGGGGGAACTTAGTGATATTAATGTAGACATTGGGGGAACTTAGTGATATTAATGTAGACTTGGGGGAACTTAGTAACATTATTCATATTAATGTAGACATGGGGGAACTTAGTAACATTATTCATATTAATGTAGACACGGGGGAACTTAGTGATAATAATGTAGACTTGGGGGAACTTAGTAACATTATTCATATTAATGTAGACTTGAGGGAACTTAGTGATATTAATGTAGACATGGGGGAACTTAGTGATATTAATGTAGACATGAGGGAACTTAGTGATATTAATGTAGACATGGGGGAACTTAGTGATATTAATGTAGACTTGGGGGAACTTAGTAACATTATTCATATTAAGGTAGACTTGGGGGAACTTAGTGATATTCATGTAGACTTGGGGGAACTTAGTGATATTAATGTAGACATGGGGGAACTTAGTGATATTAATGTAGACTTGGGGGAACTTAGTGATATTAATGTAGACATGGGGGAACTTAGTGATATTCATGTAGACTTGGGGGAACTTAGTAACATTATTTATATTAATGTAGACTTGGGGGAACTTAGTGATATTAATGTAGACTTGGGGGAACTTAGTGATATTAATGTAGACATGGGGGAACTTAGTGATATTAATGTAGACTTGGGGGAACTTAGTGATATTATTCATGTAATGTCGACTTGGTGGACCTAAGGTATGTTAATGTAGACTTGGGGGACCTTAGTGACATTATTCACATTGTTTAACTGAGTTTTACACGTGAGCTTGGTTTTTTTGAGAAACAGTCTAAGGTTATGTGAAGTACTATTAATGTGAATAATAAACTCAGCAAAAAAAATGTCCCTTTTTCAGGACCCTGTCTTTCAAATATAATTCGTAAAAATCAAAATAACTTCACAGATCTTCATTGTAAAGGGGTTAAACACTGTTTCCCATGCTTGTTCAAGGAACCATAAACAATTAATGGACATGCACCTGTGGAATGGTCGTTAAGACACTAATTACGGTCACAGTTATGAAAACTTAGGACACTAAAGAGGCCTTTCTACTGACTCTGAAAAACACAAAGAAAGATGCCCCGGGTTCCTGCTCATCTGCGTGAACGTGCCTTAGGCATGCTGCAATGAGGCATGAGTACTGCAGATGTGGCCAGGGCAATAAATTACAATGTCTGAACTGTGAGATCCCTAATACAGCGCTACAGAGAGACAGGACGGACAGCTGATCGTCCTTGCAGTGGCAGACCACATGTAACAACACCTGCACAGGATCAGTACATCCCAACATCACACATGCGGGAAAGGTACAGGATGGCAACAAAAACTGCCCGGGTTAAACCAGGAACGCACAATCGCTCCATCAGCAATCAGACTATCCACAATAGACTGAGAAAGGCTGGACTGAGGGCTTGTAGGTCTGTTGTAAGGCAGGTACTCACCAGACATCACCGGCAACAACGTCGGCTATGGGCACAAACCCACCATCGCTGGACCAGACAGGACTGGCATAAAGTGCTCTTCACTGACGAGTCGCGGTTTTGTCTCACCGGGGGTGATGGTCGGATTTGCATTTATCTATAAAGGAATGAGCGTTACACCGAGGCCTGTACTCTGTGCCGGGATCGATTTGGAGGTGGAGGGTCCTGGGGTGGTGTGTCACAGCATCATTGGACTGAGCTTGTTGTCATTGCAGGCAATAACGCTGTGCGTTACAGGGAATACATCCCCCTCCCTCATGTGGTACCCTTCCTGCAGGCTCATCCTGACATGACCCTCCAGCATGACAATGCCACCAGCCATACTGCTCGTTCTGTGCGTGATTTCCTGCAAGACAGGAATGTCAGTATTCTGCCATGGCCAGCAAAGAGCCCGGATCTCAATCCCATTGAGCACTTCTGGGACCTGTTGGACCGGAGAGTGAGGACTAGGGCCATTCCCCCCAGAAATTGTCCGGGAACTTGCAGGTAGTGGGGTAACATCTCACAGCAAGAACTGGCAAATCTGGTGAAGTCCATGAGGAGGAGATACACTGCAGTACTTAATGCAGCTGGTGGCCACAACAAATACTGACTGTTACTTTTGATTTTGACCCCCCCCCCCCCCCCCCCTTTGTTCAGGGACATATTATTCAATTTCTGTTAGTCACATGTCTGTGGAACTTGTTCGGTTTATGTCTCAGTTGTTGAATCTTGTTATGTTCATACAAATATTTATACATGTTAAGTTTGCAGTTGACAGTGAGAGGACGTTTCTCTGTTTGCTGAGTTTATATTTAGATTGGTTTACTACAAGTTTACTATGTTTACTACAATGTAACTACTATGCACTACTATATTTAGTTTAGTTTGCTACGTGTACTACTATAACTACTGATTATATTTCCATCGTCTCTTTATTGCTTTCAGCTCGTAGGGATGATTCTTGTTTGCTGCCTGTATCGAGGTCTGAAGGAGGAGTCATACTGAGCATCGCTGATGGCACAACTACAACAGCAAGAAGACAACAACAACACAACCACAACAACAACATATTTACCAGTATTTAGATATGCTTTCTCTCTGTCTCGGACGCTACATATGTAGATATGTGGAATGAAAGTCTTTTTTTTTTCAAAGACAAATTTAATCTATGTTGAAGTTTAGGTAAGGCAGGCAGCAGGAAACAGGCAGACAGGCAGGCAAAGAGGCAGACAGACAGACAGACAGACAGACAGACAGACAGACAGACAGGCATGCTGTGGGACAGCAAGACAGACAGGAAGGAAAATAAGCTGTGGGACAGACAGCCAGACAGGAAGGAAGACAAGCTGTTGGATAGACAGCCAGACAGGAAGTAAGACAAGCTGTGGGATAGACAACCAGACAGGAAGGAAGACGAGCTGTGGGACGGCAGTGTTATAGAGTTGGATAGCGTCAAGCCTGTATTGTATGAGTTTCTATTCCATGTTTTATTTTCTCTTCCTGCCATTGTCTATTCTGCCTTGGGTAGATGCTGGTCTATTCTGCCTTGGTTAGATGCTGGTCTATTCTGCCTTGGGTAGATGCTGGTCTATTCTGCCTTGGTTAGATGCTGGTCTATTCTGCCTTGGGTAGATGCTGGTCTATTCTGCCTTGGGCAGATGCTGGTCTATTCTGCCTTGGGTAGATGCTGGTCTATTCTGCCTTGGGTAGATGCTGGTCTATTCTGCCTTGGGTAGATGCTGGTCTATTCTGCCTTGGTTAGATGCTGGTCTATTCTGCCTTGGTTAGATGCTGGTCTATTCTGCCTTGGTTAGATGCTGGTCTATTCTGCCTTGGTTAGATGCTGGTCTATTCTGCCTTGGGTAGATGCTGGTCTATTCTGCCTTGGGTAGATGCTGGTCTATTCTGCCTTGGGTAGATGCTGGTCTATTCTGCCTTGGGTAGATGCTGGTCTATTCTGCCTTGGGTAGATGCTGGTCTATTCTGCCTTGGGTAGATGCTGGTGGATTTCGACATGTACAGGGCCTTCAGAAAGTACCGTATTCATACCCCTTGACTTATTCCACATTTTGTTGTGTTACAGCCTGAATTCAACATGGATTAAATATATTTTCCTCATCAATCTACACACAATACCACATAATGATAAACTGAAAACATGTTTTTGGAAATGTTGAAAAAAAATGTGTTGAAAATGAAATACAAAAATATCTAATTTACACTTGTATTCACACCCCTGAGTCAAGACTTTGTAGAAACAACTTTAGCAAGGCTTACGGCTGTGAGTCTTTCTGGGTGAGTCTCTAAGAGATTTCCACACCTGGATTGTGCATCATTTGCCCATTATTCGTTAAAAAAATTCTTCAAGCCCTGTCAAATTGGTTGTTCATCACGGCAAGACAACCATTTTCAGGTCTTAGATTTACAATCAGATGTTTAAGTCAAAACTGTAACTCGGCCACTCAGGAACATTCACTGTCTCCGTGTTAAGCAACTCCGGAGTAGGTTTGGACTTGTGTTTCAGGTTATTGTCCTGCTGAAAGGTGAATGAATCTCCCAGTGTCTGGTGGAAAACAGACTGAACCAGCTTTTCCTCTGGGATTTTTCCTGTGCTTCATTCCATGTGTTACTGAGAAACACTCCCCAGTCCTTGACTTAATTTAAACTTTTTATGTTTTATTAATTTGTAAACATTTAGGAAACAATAATTCCACTTTGACATTATGGGGTATTGTGTGAGATTTTTTTTTTTTTTGCAATTCAATCCATTTTATTTCAGTCTGTAACACAACAAAATATGGAAAAAGTCAAGGGGTGTGATCACTTTCGTGTATGTGACCCATGACCTTAGCTAAAACGGCGAGTTTTAGGCCTTAAATAGGATTATATTGAAGCTGTTTATGCAGAAGTTTAAATGAGTCTGTTACATTTGTTTATTTAGCATTACTTTTGTGCCTTATATTCAACACGCATGTATTTTCAGATTGTTATAAATCATCTTATTTGCATTATTTAATCCTCACTTGCTACTGTACACATTACTTTTATTTTGAAATGCGTTCAGAGAGAGAAAACGTGTGTTGAACTGTCATTGGCTAGATGAAACGGAGGTCGTACTATCATTGGCTGGATTTCCAAACCAGTTCCTGTTTTAATTTTTATAATGGGTCATTAAGTTCTCCTGGCAGCAAGATATTATGCTGGCAGTACATGGCGGAATTCTTTTTTCAAAATAAGAGTCCTCCTACAAAGACATGCTAAACTTTGGGAATATCTTTTTTTTTTTTGTACTCTAGTACAGTACAACTGTTTTTCACAGCATTTCAATCACATTTAATAAAATATATGGATAATCTGACACACTTTTTGTTTGTAACATTGATTTATTCATACCAACATTTCTCTAGAAAGTTTACACCCATACTGGCATGTTGAACGCTGTTGTTTAGGCTATATGTAAAGAAATACACTTTTAATAAAATACAAATATGTGTAATTGGAATTACTCAAGAGTCTACAAAACTTAAATTGGTCTTTTCTGCTGGGTATAATACAGAGTGCTGGTGAGTTCTTACTCCACCCACTATATTCAATACACTGCTTGTGAAAAAAATATCCTATACATGTAACTGTGTAACTGTGTTGTAACTCCTCTATGTAACTGTGTTGTAACTCCTCTATGTAACTGTGTAACTGTGTTGTAACTCCTCTATGTAACTGTGTTGTATCTCCTCCAGGTCCATGGGTGTGGACACCAAGCCAGGGCCAATGCCAGGATGAGGATCAGGAAAGAAGGGGTTCTGTATGCTGGTGGTGAACACAAGGACAAGTCTGTAGATCCTAACAACAAGGCCCATCTACACAGGAAGCTGGACTCCAAACTCAAAGAAATGGACAAGTAGAAGAAGACCAAACCCAAAGAGAAAGAGGATTATTGACCTTTTTAAATACAATAGATAGTTTTATTTAAATCGATTACCGCTAAATTAGTTCAACCTGTTCGTCGGTATCTTCTATAAGTACACCATATAAGGGTATCTTCTATAAGTACACCATATAAGGGTATCTTCTATAAGTACACCATATAAGGGTATCTTCTATAAGTACACCATATAAGGGTATCTTCTATAAGTACACCATATAAGGGTATCTTTTATGAGTACACCATATAAGGGTATCTTCTATAAGTACACCATATAAGGGTATCTTCTATAAGTACACCATATAAGGGTATCTTTTATGAGTACACCATATAAGGGTATCTTCTATAAGTACACCATATAAGGGTATATTTTATAAGTACACCATATAAGGGTATCTTCTATAAGTACACCATATAAGGGTACCTTCTATAAGTATACAAAGTTTATTATAAACACGCATGGTCACAAATACACAAGATCAACTAGTTGGTTTGCTACTAAACATTTTCAGACCTCTGACCTTTATCAATGGCTATAATTATAATATGGTTGACTATTCATCTTTTGCACACTTGAGTACTGAATAGTGATGGTGATTACAAATGGCTGGTCAGGGGACAGATGGTGAGAGGACAGATGGTCAGGGGAGAGATGGTCATGGGACAGATGGTCAGGGGACAGACGGTCAGGGGACAGATGGTGAGGGGATAGATGGTCAGGGGACAGATGGTCAGGGGACAGATGGTCAGGGGACAGATGGTAAGGGGACGGGAGGTGTTATGGTAGTATAATCTGGTCCAGTACCTCTATAGATATAGTCAGGGGACAGATGGTCAGGGGACGGGAGGTGTTTCCCTCCTCATACATCCCAGGAGCAAAATAAGGAAAGATCCTCTCAGTGAACTTCTCTCTGAACATGTGTATCAGTGTTGAATCTACTGCGTTCAGAAACAGCACCTTCCCTCGGTCGTAGTCCAGCTCTATAGTGATTCTCCACGGCTTCCTCTCTCTCTTCACGTCCAGGCGCGTCCGCGGGGACGTCTGGGCCCAGTACGTCTCCCCGTTACACAACCCGATTACCCAGAATCCCTCAGCAGGGTTGAGGAAGATGGTGGACTTGCGTTTGATGGACTCTCGGGCGACTCCGATGTACCAGTCTCTGCTCTGGCCCACCTCTACGGTCCAGCTGTGTCTTCCGGAGGTGAAACCTGTCGCTCCCAGGACAGAGATACGGCTGGTAAGGCGCTCGGGGTTGTCTGGCAGGAGTCTCTTTTTGCTGTACCTCACCATGCTGAACTCCTTAGAGAAGCTGAGGTTGGACTGGGCTGTGTTGGGGTCCAGGGTTATGGGGACTGGAAGGAGAAATATCTATTACTACAGAGTATGATAATTGGTAGAGCAGATGGACTGTGTTAATTGGTAGATCAGAAGGACTGTGTTAATTGGTAGAGCAGACGGACTGTGTTAATTGGTAGATCAGAAGGTGTGTGTTAATTGGTAGAGCAGAAGGACTGTGTTAATTGGTAGATCAAAAGGACTGTGTTAATTGGTAGAGAGAAGGAATGTGTTAATTGGTGGAGCAGAAGGAATGTGTTAATTGGTAGAGCAGACGGACTGTGTTAATTGGTAGATCAGAAGGTGTGTGTTAATTGGTAGAGCAGAAGGACTGTGTTAATTGGTAGAGCAGAAGGACTGTGTTAATTGGTAGAGAGAAGGAATGTGTTAATTGGTGGAGCAGAAGGAATGTGTTAATTGGTAGATCAAAAGGTGTGTGTTAATTGGTAGAGCAGAAGGAATGTGTTAATTGGTAGAGCAGAAGGACTGTGTTAATTTGGTAGAGCAGAAGGACTGTGTTAATTGGTAGAGCAGAAGGTGTGTAATAATTGGTAGAGCAGAAGGACTGTTAATTTGGTAGAGCAGACGGTGTGTGTTAATTGGTAGAGCAGAAGGACTGTGTTAATTGGTAGAGCAGAAGGAATGTGTTAATTGGTAGAGCAGCATACAGATATACAGACACAATGGGAATCCAAAAACATGTTTTGAATGTCTAACTGACTGCCTGACTGAATGTCTGACAGACTGCCTGACTGAATGTCTGACTGACTGACTGACTGATTGTCTGACTGATTGTCTGACTGAATTTCTGACTGACTGTCTGACTGACTGTCTGCCTGACTGTCTGCCTGCCTGCACCACTGAACTCTGTATCAACAGGTTGCACAAACACACATTTTGTTTATGTATAATGACATTTCCTCCACCTCATCAAAATGGTAGTCTGTCGCATGGGAGATCTGTTTCTGGATACCAAAACTATCTAAATGTTTTTTGGAATTTACACGAATAGCTGTGAGGAAAAAACCCAGTGTAGCTCACCCCATTGGACAATGTCTGCCATCTTCTTCCAGATTCCAAACTTGAGTGATTGCAGATGTTTGGCAGCGTCTATGAGGATTCCTCTGATACACTCTGGCTCTCCCAGGGGACCTTTGGTCCTGAAACACGGTGGATTTATCATCAATACGGTTTCGATAAAAAACAGAATGTAAACAATTGTTGACTTTATTTAGTAATGGCTGTTAGCAACAGTAGCTAAGGGATACCTAGTCCGTTGTTCAACTGAAATGTATTCAACTGAAATGTATTCAACTGAACAGTGGGTTAACTGTCTTGCTCAGGGGAACAGTGGGTTAACTGCCTTGTTCAGGGGAACAGTGGGTTAACTGCCTAGCTCAGGGGAACAGTGGGTTAACTGCCTTGCTCAGGGGAACAGTGGGTTTACTGCCTAGCTCAGGGGAACAGTGGGTTAACTGCCTTGCTCAGGGGAACAGTGGGTTAACTGCCTTGTTCAGGGGAACAGTGGGTTTACTGCCTTGTTCAGGGGAACAGTGGGTTAACTGCCTTGCTCAGGGGAACAGTGGGTTAACTGCCTTGTTCAGGGGAACAGTGGGTTAACTGCTTTGTTCAGGGGAACAGTGGGTTAACTGTCTTGTTCAGGGGAACAGTGGGTTAACTGCCTTGTTCAGGGGAACAGTGGGTTAACTGCCTAGCTCAGGGGAACAGTGGGTTAACTGCCTAGCTCAGGGGAACAGTGGGTTAACTGCCTTGCTCAGGGGAACAGTGGGTTAACTGCCTTGTTCAGGGGAACAGTGGGTTTACTGCCTTGTTCAGGGGAACAGTGGGTTAACTGCCTTGCTCAGGGTAACAGTGGGTTAACTGCCTTGTTCAGGGGAACAGTGGGTTAACTGCCTTGTTCAGGGGAACAGTGGGTTAACTGTCTTGTTCAGGGGAACAGTGGGTTAACTGCCTTGTTCAGGGGAACAGTGGGTTAACTGCCTAGCTCAGGGGAACAGTGGGTTAACTGCCTTGCTCAGGGGAACAGTGGGTTTACTGCCTTGTTCAGGGGAACAGTGGGTTAACTGCCTTGTTCAGGGGAACAGTGGGTTAACTGTCTTGTTCAGGGGAACAGTGGGTTAACTGCCTTGCTCAGGAGAACAGTGGGTTTACTGCCTAGCTCAGGGGAACAGTGGGTTTACTGCCTAGCTCAGGGGAACAGTGGGTTAACTGCTCAGGGATTCGATTCAGCAACCTTCCGGTTACTGGCCCATCGCTTTAACCACTAGGCTACATAGTAGGAGGTAGTAGTAGTAGGTAGTAATACCTGTACACCGGACTCGCCACTTTGTCGCGGACATTCTGTTTTCGACTCTCTCTCTCTCTCTCTCTCTCTCTCTCTCTCTCTCTCTCTCTCTCTCTCTCTGTCTCTCTCTCTCTCTCTCTCTCTCTCTCTCTCTCTCTCTCTCTCTCTCTCTCTCTGTCTCTCTCTCTCTCTGTCTCTCTCTCTCTCTCTCTCTCTCTCTCTCTCTCTCTCTCTCTCTGTCTCTCGCTCTCTCTCTGTCTCTCTCTCTCTCTCTCTCTCTCTCTGTGATTATTATTAGTAGTTAGTAATAGTAGGTAGTAATAGTAGTAAAATGAGTTAGTGGTAGTAGTAAAATGTGTTATTAATAAGAGGTAGTAATATTTTTTGTTTATAATAGGTAGTAATAATAAGTAGTAGTAGTATGTGGTTATAGTAGGTAGTAATAGTAGTTAGTAATAGTATGTAGTATTAGTAGTAATATTAGTTAGTAAAAGTAGTAACATGAGTTATTAATAGTAGGTGGTATTAGTATGTGGTTATAGTAGGTAGTAATAGTAGTATATAGTAATTGTAGGTAGGAATAGTATTATATAGTGATTGTAGGTAGGAATAGTATTATATAGTACTTGTAGGTAGTAATAGTATTATATAGTAATTGTAGGTAGGAATAGTATTATATAGTAATTGTAGGTAGGAATAGTAGGTGGCAATAATAATTAGAAATAGTAGGTAGTGATATTAGGTAGCAATAGTAGAGTCTAGTCATAGTAGCAGTAGGTAGTGGTAGTAGGTAGTAATATTAGGCAGTATGTGGTTATAGTAGGTACTATTAGTAGGCAGTAGTAGTAGTAGTATGTGGTTACAGTATGTAGTATTAGTAGAGTGTAGTCAGTAGGTCGTAATAATAAGTAGTAGTAGTAGTAGTAGTAGTATGTGGTTATAGAGGTAGTAATAGTAGTAGTAGTATGCGGTTATAGTAGGTAGTAATAGTAGTAGTATGTGGTTATAGTAGGTAGTAATAGTAGTAGTAGTATGTGGTTATAGTAGGTAGTAATAGTAGTAGTATGTGGTTATAGTAGGTAGTAATAGTAGTAGTAGTATGTGGTTATAGTAGGTAGTAATAGTAGTAGTAGTATGTGGTTATAGTAGGTAGTAATAGTAGTAGTAGTATGTGGTTACAGTAGGTAGTAATAGTAGTAGTAGTATGTGGTTATAGTAGGTAGTAATAGTAGTAGTAGTATGTGGTTATAGTAGGTAGTAATAGTAGTAGTAGTATGTGGTTACAGTAGGTAGTAATAGTAGTAGTAGTATGTGGTTATAGTAGGTAGTAATAGTAGTAGTAGTATGTGGTTATAGTAGGTAGTAATAGTAGTAGTAGTATGTGGTTACAGTAGGTAGTAATAGTAGTAGTAGTATGTGGTTATAGTAGGTAGTAATAGTAGTAGTAGTATGTGGTTATAGTAGGTAGTAATAGTAGTAGTAGTATGTGGTTATAGTAGGTAGCAATAGTAGTAGTAGTATGTGGTTATAGTAGGTAGTAATAGTAGTAGTAGTATGTGGTTATTGTAGGTAGTATTAGTAGTAGTAGTATGTGGTTATAGTAGGTAGTAATAGTAGTAGTGGTATGTGGTTATAGTAGGTAGTAATAGTAGTAGTAGTATGTGGTTATAGTAGGTAGTAATAGTAGTAGTAGTATGTGGTTATAGTAGGTAGTAATAGTAGTAGTAGTATGTGGTTATAGTAGGTAGTAATAGTAGTAGTAGTATGTGGTTATAGTAGGTAGTAATAGTAGTAGTAGTGTGTGGTTATAGTAGGTAGTAATAGTAGTAGTAGTATGTGGTTATAGTAGGTAGTATTAGTAGTAGTAGTATGTGGTTATAGTAGGTAGTATTAGTAGTAGTAGTATGTGGTTATAGTAGGTAGTAATAGTAGTAGTGGTATGTGGTTATAGTAGGTAGTAATAGTAGTAGTAGTATGTGGTTATAGTAGGTAGTAATAGTAGTAGTAGTATGTGGTTATAGTAGGTAGTAATAGTAGTAGTAGTATGTGGTTATAGTAGGTAGTAATAGTAGTAGTAGTATGTGGTTATAGTAGGTAGTAATAGTAGTAGTAGTATGTGGTTATAGTAGGTAGTAATAGTAGTAGTAGTGTGTGGTTATAGTAGGTAGTAATAGTAGTAGTAGTATGTGGTTATAGTAGGTAGTATTAGTAGTAGTAGTATGTGGTTATAGTAGGTAGTAATAGTAGTAGTAGTATGTGGTTATAGTAGGTAGTAATAGTAGTAGTAGTATGTGGTTATAGTAGGTAGTAATAGTAGTAGTAGTATGTGGTTATAGTAGGTAGTAATAGTAGTAGTAGTATGTGGTTGTAGTAGGTAGTAATAGTAGTAGTAATATGTAGTAATAGTTGTAATTGTGTCTTGTAATAGTAAATAATGATAGGTAATAATAAAAGGTGGTAGTAGTAGGTAGTAATAGTCGTTAGTACTAATAGGTAGTAATTATAGGTAATAGTAGGTAGTAATGATAGGTAATAGTAGGTAGTAATGATAGGTAATAGTAGGTAGTAATGATAGGTAATAGTAGGTAGTAATGGTAGGTAATAGTAGGTAGTGATAGTAGGTGGGGGTAGTAGTAGTAGAAGTAGTAATAGTAGTTAGTAGTAGTAGGGAGTATTACTAATATTTGGGTAGTAATAGTGGGTAGTAATAGCAGGTAGTAGTAATATTAGGTAGTAGTAGTAGCAATATTAGGTTGTTGTGGTAATGTTAGGAGGTTGTAGTAATAGTAGGTAGAGGTAGTAGTAGTAGTAGTATTAATACTAGCTAATAATAGTGGTAATAGTAGGTAGTAGTATTAGTAGTACTATAAGGTAGGTAGTAATAAGGTAGTAATAATAATTAGGTAGTAATAATAAGTGGTGCTAGTATTAATGGCAGGCGGTAATGGTAGTAATAGTAGGTGGTAAATGTAGTAATGATAGGTAGTAGTAGTAGTAGTAGTAGTAGTAGTAACATTAAGTAGTAATAGCAGCCAGTAGTATTAGTATTGATACTAGCTAATAATAGTAGTAATAGTAGGGCGTAATTGTAGGTAGTAGCAGTAGTAGTAGTAGTTGTAATATCAGGTAGTAATGTTTGGTAGTAATGTCCGGTAGTAATAATGAGCGCTAGTAGTAATGGTAGTCAGTAATAGTAGTAATAATAATTGGTAATAGTAGTAATTGTAGGTTGTAGTAGAAGGTAGTAGTAGTAATATATAGTAATGGTAAGTAGTAATAGTAGTAATAGTAACGTGTAATAGTAAGTAATACCAGTAGGTAATAGTAATTTTAGGTAGTAATAGTATGTAATAATATTAGGCAGTAATAGTACTATGAAGAATTAGCAGGTGTTATTAATAACAAGTAGTTACAGTAGGTAGTAATAGTTGGTAGTAGTAGTATTTAGTAATGATAAGTAGTAATAGCAGTAATAGTAATAGTAACTTGTAATAGTATTTATTAACAGTAGGTAATAATAAAATGTGGTAATTGTAGGTAGTAATAGTAGGTAGAAATATTAGAAACAGTAGGCCGTAATAGTAGGTAGTACTAGTAAGTAGGAATAATAGGTAGTAGTTGTAGTAATAGTTGGTTTTAATAGTAGGTAGTAGTAGTAGCAGTAGAATTAGTAATCATAGTTAGAAGTAGTAGTAGGGAGTTGTAGTAGGTAGTAATATTAGGTAGTAATAGTAGTAACATTAGGTAGTAATATTAGGTAGTACTATTAGGTAGTAATAGTAGTAATATTAGGTAGTAATATTAGGTAGTAATAGTAGTGATATTAGGTAGTAATAGTAGGTAGTAATATTAGGTAGTAATATTAGGTAGTAATAGTAGTAATATTAGGTAGTAATATTAGGTAGTAATAGTAGTGATATTAGGTAGTAATAGTAGATAGTAATAGTAGATAGTACTAGGTAGTTAGTAGGTAGTAACATTATGTATTAATAGTAGGTTGTGATATTATGTAGTAGTTAGTGGTAGTAGTAATTGTTAGTAGTAGTTAGTAGTGGTAGTAGTAGTTGTTAGTAGTAGTAGTAGTTAGTAGTTAGTAGTAGTGGTAGTGGTAGTAGTAGTTGTTGTTAGTAGCAGTAGTTAGTAGTAGTAGTTAGTAGTGGTAGTAGTTGGTAGTGGTAGTAGTAGTTGTTGTTAGTAGCAGTAGTTAGTAGTAGTAGTTAGTAGTGGTAGTAGTTGGTAGTGGTAGTAGTAGTTGTTGTTAGTAGCAGTAGTTAGTAGAAGTAGTTAGTAGTGGTAGTAGTTGGTAGTGGTAGTGGTAGTCTTTAGTAGTAGTAGTAGTAGTAGTAGTTCGTAGTGGTAGTAGCTGGTAGTGGAAGTAGTAGTTGTCTGTAGTAGTAGTAGCAGTAGTAGTAGTAGTCAGTAGTAGTAGTTGGTAGTGGTATTAGTAGTAGTTAGTTGTAGTTAGTTGTAGTAGTGGTAGTAGTAGTAGTGGTAGTAGTAGTAGTGGTAGTAGTAGTAGTAGGTAGTGGTAGTAGTAGTGGTAGTAGTATTAGTAGTAGTTAGTAGTAGTAGTAGTAGTGGTAGTAGTAGTAGTTGGTAGTCGTAGTAGTAGTAGTAGTTAGTAGTAGTAGTAGTTAGTCAATAGTAGTTAGTCAGTAGTAGTAGTAGTTGTTGGTAGTTAGAAGTAGTGGTAGTAGTAGTAGTTGGTAGTCGTAGTAGTAGTAGTGGTAGTAGTAGTAGTAGGTAGTGGTAGTAGTAGTGGTAGTAGTATTAGTAGTAGTTAGTAGTAGTACGTGTTGGTAGTTGTAGTAATTAGTAGTAGTAGTAGTAGTAGTAGTGGGTAGTCTTAGTAGTAGTAGTAGTTGTTGGTAGCAGTTAGTAGTAGTAGTAGTAGTTGTTGGTAGTAGTTAGTAGTAGTAGTAGTAGTTAGTCAGTAGTAGTTGTATTAATTGTAGTAGTTGGTTGTCTTAGTAGTAGTAGTTGTTGGTAGTAGTTAGTGGTAGTTAGTCAGTAGTAGTTAGTAGTAGTAGTTAGAAGTAGTAGTAGTTGTTGGTAGTAGTTAGTGGTAGTTAGTTAGTAGTAGTTGGTAGTAGTAGTTAGTAGTAGTAGTAGTTGGTAGTTAGTCAGTAGTAGTAATTGTAGTGGTTGGTAGTTGTAATAGTTAGTAGTAGTAGTAGTTGGTAGTTAGTCAGTAGTAGTAATTGTAGTAGTTGGTAGTCGTAATAGTTAGTAGTAGTAGTAGTTGGTAGTTAGTCAGTAGTAGTAATTGTAGTAGTTGGTAGTCGTAATAGTTAGTAGTAGTAGTAGTTGGTAGTCGTAATAGTTAGTAATTGTAGTAGTTGGTAGTCGTAATAGTTAGTAGTAGTAGTAGTTGGTAGTCGTAATAGTTAGTAATTGTAGTAGTTGGTAGTCGTAATAGTTAGTAGTAGTAGTAGTTGGTAGTCGTAATAGTTAGTAGTAGTAGTAGTTGGTAGTCGTAATAGTTAGTAGTAGTAGTAGTTGGTAGTCGTAATAGTTAGTAATTGTAGTAGTTGGTAGTCGTAATAGTTAGTAGTAGTAGTAGTTGGTAGTCGTAATAGTTAGTAATTGTAGTAGTTGGTAGTCGTAATAGTTAGTAGTAGTAGTAGTTGGTAGTCGTAATAGTTAGTAGTAGTAGTAGTTGGTAGTCGTAAGAGTTAGTAGTAGTAGTAGTTGGTAGTCGTAATAGTTAGTAGTAGTAGTAGTTGGTAGTCGTAATAGTTAGTAGTAGTAGTAGTTGGTAGTCGTAATAGTTAGTAATTGTAGTAGTTGGTAGTCGTAATAGTTAGTAGTAGTAGTAGTTGGTAGTCGTAATAGTTAGTAGTAGTAGTAGTTGGTAGTCGTAATAGTTAGTAGTAGTAGTAGTTGGTAGTCGTAATAGTTAGTAGTAGTAGTAGTTGGTAGTCGTAATAGTTAGTAATTGTAGTAGTTGGTAGTCGTAATAGTTAGTAGTAGTAGTAGTTGGTAGTCGTAATAGGTAGTAGTAGTTGGTAGTCGTAATAGTTAGTAGTAGTAGTAGTTGGTAGTCGTAATAGTTAGTAGTAGTAGTAGTTGGTAGTCGTAATAGTTAGTAGTAGTAGTAGTTGGTAGTCGTAATAGTTAGTAGTAGTAGTAGTTGGTAGTCGTAATAGTTAGTAGTAGTAGTAGTTGGTAGTCGTAATAGTTAGTAGTAGTAGTAGTTGGTAGTCGTAATAGTTAGTAGTAGTAGTAGTTGGTAGTCGTAATAGTTAGTAGTAGTAGTAGTTGGTAGTCGTAATAGTTAGTAGTAGTAGTAGTTGGTAGTCGTAATAGTTAGTAGTAGTAGTAGTTGGTAGTCGTAATAGTTAGTAGTAGTAGTAGTTGGTAGTCGTAATAGTTAGTAGTAGTAGTAGTTGGTAGTCGTAATAGTTAGTAGTAGTAGTAGTTGGTAGTCGTAATAGTTAGTAGTAGTAGTAGTTGGTAGTCGTAATAGTTAGTAGTAGTAGTAGTTGGTAGTCGTAATAGTTAGTAGTAGTAGTAGTTGGCAGTCGTAATAGTTAGTAGTAGTAGTAGTTGGTAGTCGTAATAGTTAGTAGTAGTAGTAGTTGGTAGTCATAATAGTTAGTAGTAGTAGTAGTTGGTAGTCGTAATAGTTAGTAGTAGTAGTAGTTGGTAGTCGTAATAGTTAGTAGTAGTAGTAGTTGGTAGTCGTAATAGTTAGTAATTGTAGTAGTTGGTAGTCGTAATAGTTAGTAGTAGTAGTAGTTGGTAGTCGTAATAGTTAGTAGTAGTAGTAGTTGGTAGTCGTAATAGTTAGTAGTAGTAGTAGTTGGTAGTAATAGTTAGTAGTAGTAGTAGTTGGTAGTCGTAATAGTTAGTAGTAGTAGTAGTTGGTAGTCGTAATAGTTAGTAGTAGTAGTAGTTGGTAGTCGTAATAGTTAGTAGTAGTAGTAGTTGGTAGTCGTAATAGTTAGTAGTAGTAGTAGTTGGTAGTCGTAATAGTTAGTAGTAGTAGTAGTTGGTAGTCGTAATAGTTAGTAGTAGTAGTAGTTGGTAGTCATAATAGTTAGTAGTAGTAGTAGTTGGTAGTCGTAATAGTTAGTAGTAGTAGTAGTTGGTAGTCGTAATAGTTAGTAGTAGTAGTAGTTGGTAGTCGTAATAGTTAGTAATTGTAGTAGTTGGTAGTCGTAATAGTTAGTAGTAGTAGTAGTTGGTAGTCGTAATAGTTAGTAGTAGTAGTAGTTGGTAGTCGTAATAGTTAGTAGTAGTAGTAGTTGGTAGTAATAGTTAGTAGTAGTAGTAGTTGGTAGTCGTAATAGTTAGTAGTAGTAGTAGTTGGTAGTCGTAATAGTTAGTAGTAGTAGTAGTTGGTAGTCGTAATAGTTAGTAGTAGTAGTAGTTGGTAGTCGTAATAGTTAGTAGTAGTAGTAGTTGGTAGTCGTAATAGTTAGTAGTAGTAGTAGTTGGTAGTCGTAATAGTTAGTAATTGTAGTAGTTGGTAGTCGTAATAGTTAGTAGTAGTAGTAGTTGGTAGTCGTAATAGTTAGTAGTAGTAGTAGTTGGTAGTCGTAATAGTTAGTAGTAGTAGTAGTTGGTAGTAATAGTTAGTAGTAGTAGTAGTTGGTAGTCGTAATAGTTAGTAGTAGTAGTAGTTGGTAGTCGTAATAGTTAGTAGTAGTAGTAGTTGGTAGTCGTAATAGTTAGTAGTAGTAGTAGTTGGTAGTAATAGTTAGTAGTAGTAGTAGTTGGTAGTCGTAATAGTTAGTAGTAGTAGTAGTTGGTAGTCGTAATAGTTAGTAGTAGTAGTAGTTGGTAGTCGTAATAGTTAGTAGTAGTAGTAGTTGGTAGTCGTAATAGTTAGTAGTAGTAGTAGTTGGTAGTCGTAATAGTTAGTAGTAGTAGTAGTTGGTAGTAATAGTTAGTAGTAGTAGTAGTTGTTAGTAATAGTTAGTAGTAGCCCTTCACATACCTTCTCTTTGTCTTCTTGTAGTCCTAAAGAAGTAGAGCAAAACAATGTGATGTTATTGATTTGATTTGATTTTATTAGGATCTCTCTCAGAGTCCTTAAACAATAAAATACCATTTATAATACAAACACACTTTCACATATAACACACTATTACAAACATACATAATACACTAGCATAATGACCCAATAAATACTACATCTAAAAAAATATTGATTGAATAGATTTATATTAATAATAAATACCTTTATTTACAGGCCGGCAGGGTAGCCTAGTGGTTAGAGTGTAGAGGTGGCAGGTAGCCTAGTGGTTAGAGTGTAGAGGTGGCAGGTAGCCTAGTGGTTAGAGTGTAGAGGTGGCAGGTGGCCTAGTGGTTAGAGTGTAGAGGTGGTAGGTAGCCTATTGGTTAGAGTGTAGAGGTGGCAGGTAGCCTAGTGGTTAGAGTGTAGAGGTGGCAGGTAGCCTAGTGGTTAGAGTGTAGAGGTGGCAGGTAGCCTAGTGGTTAGAGTGTAGAGGTGGCAGGTAGCCTAGTGGTTAGAGTGTAGAGGTGGCAGGTAGCCTAGTGGTTAGAGTGTAGAGGTGGCAGGTAGCCTAGTGGTTAGAGTGTAGAGATGGCAGGTAGAGCCTAGTGGTTAGAGTGTAGAGATGGCAGGTAGAGCCTAGTGGTTAGAGTGTAGAGGTGGCAGGGTAACCTAGTGGTTAGAGTGTAGAGGTGGCAGGTAGCCTAGTGGTTAGAGTGTAGAGGTGGCAGGGTAACCTAGTGGTTAGAGTGTAGAGGTGGCAGGTAGCCTAGTGGTTAGAGTGTAGAGATGGCAGGTAGCCTAGTGGTTAGAGTGTAGAGGTGGCAGGGTAACCTAGTGGTTAGAGTGTAGAGGTGGCAGGTAGCCTAGTGGTTAGAGTGTAGAGATGGCAGGTAGCCTAGTGGTTAGAGTGTAGAGGTGGCAGGGTAACCTAGTGGTTAGAGTGTAGAGGTGGCAGGGTAACCTAGTGGTTAGAGTGTAGAGGTGGCAGGGTAGCCTAGTGGTTAGAGTGTAGGGGCAGCAGGTAGCCTAGTGGTTAGAGTGTAGAGGTGGCAGGTAGTCTAGTGGTTAGAGTGTAGAGGTGGCAGGTAGCCTAGTGGTTAGAGTGTAGAGGTGGCAGGTAGCCTAGTGGTTAGAGTGTAGAGGTGGCAGGTAGCCTAGTCGTTAGAGTGTAGAGGTGGCAGGTAGCCTAGTGGTTAGAGTGTAGAGGTGGTAGGTAGCCTATTGGTTAGAGTGTAGAGGTGGCAGGGTAGCCTAGTGGTTAGAGTGTATAGGTGGCAGGTAGTCTAGTGGTTAGAGTGTAGAGGTGGCAGGGTAGCCTAGTGGTTAGAGTGTAGAGGTGGCAGGTAGCCTAGTGGTTAGAGTCTAGAGGAGGCAGGTAGCCTAGTGGTTAGAGTGTAGGGGCAGCAGGTAGCCTAGTGGTTAGAGTGTAGAGATGGCAGGTAGTCTAGTGGTTAGAGTGTAGGGGCAGCAGGTAGCCTAGTGGTTAGAGTGTATAGGTGGCAGGTAGTCTAGTGGTTAGAGTGTAGAGATGGCAGGTAGCCTAGTGGTTAGAGTGTAGAGGTGGCAGGTAGCCTAGTGGTTAGAGTGTAGAGGTGGCAGGTAGCCTATTGGTTAGAGTGTAGAGGTGGCAGGTAGCCTAGTCGTTAGAGTGTAGAGGTGGCAGGTAGCCTAGTGGTTAGAGTGTAGAGGTGGTAGGTAGCCTATTGGTTAGAGTGTAGAGGTGGCAGGGTAGCCTAGTGGTTAGAGTGTATAGGTGGCAGGTAGTCTAGTGGTTAGAGTGTAGAGATGGCAGGTAGTCTAGTGGTTAGAGTGTAGGGGCAGCAGGTAGCCTAGTGGTTAGAGTGTATAGGTGGCAGGTAGCCTAGTGGTTAGAGTGTAGAGGTGGCAGGTAGCCTAGTGGTTAGAGTGTAGAGATGGCAGGTAGCCTAGTGGTTAGAGTGTAGAGGTGGCAGGTAGCCTAGTGGTTAGAGTGTAGAGGTGGCAGGTAGCCTATTGGTTAGAGTGTAGAGGTGGCAGGTAGCCTAGTGGTTAGAGTGTAGAGGTGGCAGGTAGTCTAGTGGTTAGAGTGTAGAGGCGGCAGGGTAGCCTAGTGGTTAGAGTGTAGAGGTGGCAGGTAGCCTAGTGGTTAGAGTGTAGAGGAGGCAGGTAGCCTAGTGGTTAGAGTGTAGGGGCAGCAGGTAGCCTAGTGGTTAGAGTGTATAGGTGGCAGGTAGTCTAGTGGTTAGAGTGTAGAGATGGCAGGTAGCCTAGTGGTTAGAGTGTAGAGGTGGCAGGTAGTCTAGTGGTTAGAGTGTAGAGGCGGCAGGTAGTCTAGTGGTTAGTTTGTAGAGGTGGCAGGTAGCCTAGTGGTTAGAGTGTAGAGGTGGCAGGTAGTCTAGTGGTTAGAGTGTAGAGGTGGCAGGTAGCCTAGTGGTTAGAGTGTAGAGGAGGCAGGTAGTCTAGTGGTTAGTTTGTAGAGGTGGCAGGTAGTCTAGTGGTTAGAGTATAGAGGAGGCAGGTAGTCTAGTGGTTAGTTTGTAGAGGTGGCAGTGGTTAGAGTGTCGGACTAGTAACCTGAAAGGTCGTTAGAACGAATCCCTGAGCTGACGAGGTCAAAATCTGTCTTAATCTTAATTTAAAATGTGGAATACATATGTCAGGCAGTCTGTATGAATTTATCATTTAATCTATTAATTTATTTTGGATGAGATACCTGTAAAAACTTCACATCATCCGCTCGTATAGACTTCTCTACTTGGCTGATGGTGTCTGTGAGGGCAGCGATCCTCTCCTTGATGTACTCCAACTTCATACACATCACCTGAGTTTTGTTCTCCTCTTCCTCCCTCAACTTGGCCACTCTGTTCTTCTCCTCCTCCCTCAAGAACTGGTGGAACCTCTCAAACTCCTCCTTCATCTGTCGCTCCGTCTGGTCCGCCTGTCTCTACAGTTAATCAGATGGATCGATAGTGTATGTATTTAGCTCACTAACTAATCAGATGGATCGATAGTGTATGTATTTAGCTCACTGACTAATCAGATGGATCGATAGTGTATGTATTTAGCTCACTAACTAATCAGATGGATCGATAGTGTATGTTTTTAGCTCACTAACTAATTAGAAGCACATACTGAAGTAATCAATCTTCAGTTTTCAGTTTCCTGAAAACGCAAGTCATTTAGTAATTACCTTTAAGTAATTTTTGGTTTCTTCCCAATCCTCTTTAGTCTTGTTGAGTAATTTCAGGTGTTTCTGCAATGAATCAAGCTTGGCTGAGACCTCTATCTGAAATAATTATAAAAACAAAAAACATTGATCCAAAACTCTTGATCATAACACACACACACACATACACACACACACACACACACACACACACACACACACACACACACACACACACACACACACACACACACACACACACACACACACACACACATACACACACACATACACACACACACACACACACACACACACACACACACACACACACACACACACACACACACACACACACACACACACACACACACACACACACACACAATCAAAAGATTGTGAATTCTGCTAATCTGCTATTTTGTGTTTATTTTTGAAACACAAACAAACTTTTTTTGTGCATAATGTCTCCGGCATCATTTCTTATGACCGAAAACAGTTTTTTGAGTGAACAGCAATTTACTAACATCGATTTGGATGAAGATTTCTACTGAGTCTTTCCGTGTGATTTTGATTTAAGACTTTCAAACAGGTTAACATTCACATGGCCTCAAGACCAGATGGATTAACCAGGACGTGTACTCAGAGCAGGCGCTGATCAGTTGGAAAGTGTCTTCACTGACATTTTCATCCTGTCCCTGACCCAATCGGTAGTACCTGAATGTGTCAAGCAGACCACCATAGTCCCTGTGTCCCAAGAACGCCAAGGTAATCTGTCTAAATGACTATCGCCCCCGTAGCACTCACGTCTGTAGCCATGAAGTGCTGTGAAAAGCTGGTCATGACTCACATCAACACCATTATCCCAGAAACCCTTAGACCCACTCCAATTTACATACCGCACCAACAGATCCACAGATGATGATATCTCTATTGCACTCCACACTGCCCTTTCCCACCTGGACAAAAGGATCTACGTGAGAATGCTTTTCATTGACTACAGCTCAGCGTTCAACACCATAGTTCCGTCCAAGCTCATCACTAAGCTAAGGACACTGGGACTAAACACCTCACTCTGCATCTGGATCCTGGACTTCCTGACGGGCCGTCCACAGGAGGTAAGGGTACACAACAACACATCCGCCACGCTGATCCTCAACACAGGGGTTGCCTCAGGGGTGCGTGTTCAGTCCCCTCTTGTACTCTCTGTTCACCCACGATTGCTTGGCCACGCACGACTACAACACCATGATTAAGTTTGCTGACAACATAATGAGCCGTCCTCCCCTCAGCAGCCTCCACTGATAGACACACACACACACACACACACACACACACACACACACACACACACACACACACACCCGTCTAAATTGCTGTGTAATAGTTCAGACTTCCCAGCTCACCTTTTTCTCCAGAGCAGCCTCCTCTACAGGGCAACACACATGTACTTTGTGTTGGTTAGAAAGCTGACAGACGACACAAATGGGCTCCTCATCGTTGTGACAGAACAGTTTCAGCTTCTCGTTGTGAAGACGACACCACTCCTCCTCTGGGCGCTCCTCTCCCCTGGTCGTCCTCTGCTTTGTAAACATGTCGGCTGCTATCTTTAGGGCCAGGTTGATAGGAGGCCTCTCTGAGCTCGACGTGGTCAGACACACGGGGCATTGCCTGCCTCCCTTCCATTCCCACAGCTTCTGTAAACACTCCTTACAGGAGTTATGGCCACATTTCAGCAGGACGGGAAGGCTGAATACCTCACAACACACAGGACAAAGCAGGTCCTCCTTGGAGAGTGAAGCTTGGCTTGTTGGTTTTGCAGTCATTTGATTCTATATTCTGTTCCTGCAACCTTACTACCATAGAATACAGAGATTATATTCTAGATTCTGTTCCTGCAACCTTACTACCATAGAATACAGAGATTATATTCTAGATTCTGTTCCTGCAACTTTACTACCATAGAATACAGAGATTATATTCTAGATTCTGTTCCTGCAACCTTACTACCATAGAATACAGAGATTATATTATAGATTCTGTTCCTGCAACCTTACTACCATAGAATACAGAGATTATATTCTAGATTCTGTTCCTGCAACCTTACTACCATAGAATACAGAGATTATATTATAGATTCTGTTCCTGCAACCTTACTACCATAGAATACAGAGATTATATTCTAGATTCTGTTCCTGCAACCTCACCTCTCTAACTGCAAACTGTTTTGTGATCTCAGTGTTGGTGGTGTAAACCTTTGTCAATGCGGACAGACTAGCTGGACTTGTTTTAGTTAAAGAGAGAAAATTATTGCGTGTAAAGTATCACTTCCTCATTGCTAAATTCAATTGGTTTTTACCGTAACTTACTGTCAGGTGGAAAGGGGTGTGGCAACAGACACTGCCTGGACTGGAGTGAGTCATGACATGACATTTACAGTATGACCATATTTGTGTTGTTCTTCCTGAATACCTGTCTGTAGATGGACCTGTTTTAGACAGCTTGTAGCTTAAAGGAGTTGATAATGTAGAGAAATCACTGTGGGCAATACATCTTGAGGACATTGTTTTTATTTGATGATAGAAAGTATGCAGTACATGCAGTATGTAGATTTAGTATGTAGTATGTAGTATGTAGATGCAGTATGTAGTACATGTAGTATATAGATGTAGTATGTAGTACATGTAGTACATAGATGTAGTATGTAGATGTAGTATGAAGATGTAGATGTAGTATGTAGTATATAGATGTAGTATGTAGTATATAGATGTAGTATGCAGTATATAGATGTAGTATGCAGTACATGCAGTATGTAGATTTAGTATGTAGTATGTAGTATGTAGATGCAGTATGTAGTACATGTAGTATACAGATGTAGTATGTAGATGTAGTATGAAGATGTAGTATGTAGATGTAGTATGTAGTATATAGATGTAGTATGTAGTATATAGATGTAGTATGTAGATGTAGTATGCAGTATATAGATGTAGTATGTAGATGTAGTATGTAGATGTAGTATGCAGTATATAGATGTAGTATATAGATGTAGATGTAGTATGTAGATGTAGTATGTAGTATATAGATGTAGTATGTAGATGTAGTATGTAGTAGATGTAGTATGAAATATGTATATGTAGTATGCCGTACATGCAGTATGTAGATGTAGATGCAGTATGTAGATGTAGTATGTAGATGCAGTATATAGATGTAGTATGTAGATGTAGTATGCAGTATATAGATGTAGTATGTAGATGCAGTATGTAGATGTAGTATGCAGTATATAGATGTAGTATGTAGATGCAGTATGTAGATGTAGTATGTAGATGCAGTATGTAGATGTAGTATGTAGATGCAGTATATAGATGTAGTATGTAGATGCAGTATATAGATGTAGTATATAGATGTAGTATGTAGATGCAGTATGTAGATGTAGTATGCAGTATATAGATGCAGTATGTAGATGTAGATGCAGTATGTAAATGCAGTATGTAGATGTAGTATGTAGTAGATGTAGTATGCAGTATATAGATGTAGTATGTAGATGTAGTATGTAGATGTAGTATGTAGTATATAGATGTAGTATGTAGATGTAGTATGTAGTAGATGTAGTATGAAATATGTATATGTAGTATGCCGTACATGCAGTATGTAGATGTAATATGTAGTATATAGATGTAGTATGTAGATGCAGTATGTAGTAGATGTAGTATGAAATATGTATATGTAGTATGCCGTACATGCAGTATGTAGATGTAGTATGCAGTATGTAGATGTAGTATGTAGATGTAGTATGTAGTAGATGTAGTATGCAGTATATAGATGTAGTATGTAGATGTAGTATGTAGATGTAGTATGCAGTATATAGATGCAGTATGCAGTAAACGTGGTATGTAGTATGCAGTACATGCTGTATGTAGATGTAGTATGTAGATTTGGAATGTTGTATGTAGTATGTAGTATGCCGTACATGCAGTATGTAGATGTAGTATGCAGTATGTAGATGTAGTATGCAGTACATGCAGTATGTAGATGTAGTATGCAGTATGGAGATGTAGTATGCAGTACATGCAGTATGCAGATGTGGTATGTAGTATGCAGTACATGCAGTATGTAGATGCGGTATGTAGTATGTAGATGTAGTATGTAGATGTAGTATGCAGTACATGTATTATGTAGATGTAGTATGTAGTACATGCAGTATGTAGTATATGCAGTATGTAGATGTAGATGTAGTATGCAGTACATGTAGTATGTAGTATGTAGATGTAGTGTGCAGTACATGCAGTATGTAGATGTAGTATGTAGTACATGCAGTATATGGATGCAGTATGTAGTAGATGTGGTATGAAATATGTAGATGTAGTATGCAAGACATGTAGTATGTAGATGTAGTATGCAGTACATGCAGTATATAGATGTAGATGTAGTATGTAGTATATATATGTAGTATGTAGTATATAGATGTAGTATGTAGTACATGTAGTACATGTAGTATGTAGATGTAGTATGCAGTACATGTATTATGTAGATGTAGTATGTAGATGTAGTATGTAGTATGTAGATGTAGTATATAGATGTAGTACATGTAGTATGTAGATGTAGTATGCAGTACATGTAGTATGTAGTACATGTAGTATGTAGATGTAGTATGCAGTACATGTAGTATGTAGTATGCAGTACATGCAGTATGTAGATGCGGTATGTAGTATGTAGATGCAGTATGTAGATGTAGTATGTAGATGCAGTATGTAGTACATGCATGATGTAGATGTAGTATGTAGATGTAGTATGTAGTACATGCAGTATGTAGTATGTAGATGTAGTATGTAGTATGTAGATGCAGTATGTAGATGTAGTATGTAGATGCAGTATGTAGTACATGCATGATGTAGATGTAGTATGTAGATGTAGTATGTAGTACATGCAGTATGTAGATGTAGTATGTAGTATGTAGATGCAGTATGTAGATGTAGTATGTAGTATGTAGATGCAGTATGTAGATGTAGTATGTAGATGCAGTATGTAGTACATGCATGATGTAGATGTAGTATGTAGATGTAGTATGTAGTACATGCAGTATGTAGATGTAGTATGTAGATGCAGTATGTAGATGTAGTATGTAGTATGTAGATGCAGTATGTAGATGTAGTATGCAGTATATAGATGTAGTATGTAGATGTAGTATGTAGATGTAGTATGAAGATGTAGTATGTCGATGTAGTATGCAGTATATAGATGTAGTATGTAGATGTAGTATGTAGTAGATGTAGTATGACATATGTATATGTAGTATGCCGTACATGCAGTATGTAGATGTAGTATGCAGTATGTAGATGTAGTATGCAGTTAACGTGGTATGTAGAATGCAGTACATGCTGTATGTAGATGTAGTATATAGTATGCAGTACATGCAGTATGTAGATGTGGTATGTTGTATGTAGTATGCAGTACATGCAGTCTGTAGATGTAGTATGTAGTATGTAGTATGTAGATGCAGTATGTAGATGTAGTATCTAGATGTAGTATGTAGTACATGCAGTATGTAGATGTAGTATGTAGTATGTAGTATGTAGTATGTATATGTAGATGTAGTATGTAGTATGTAGATGTAGTGTGCAGTACATGCAGTATGTAGATGTAGTATGCAGTACATGCAGTATATAGATGTAGTATGTAGTATGTAGTAGATGTAGTATGAAATATGTAGATGTAGTATGCAGTACATGCAGTATATAGATGTAGTATGTAGTATGTAGTAGATGTAGTATGAAATATATAGATGTAGTATGCAGTACCTGCAGTATGTAGATGTAGCATGTAGATGTAGTATGTAGATGTAGTACATGTAGTATGTAGTATGTAGTATGTAGATGTAGTATGTAGTATGTAGATGTAGCATGCAGTACATGTGGTATGTAGTATGCAGTATGTAGATGTAGTATGTAGATGTAGTATGCAGTATATGTGGTATGTAGTATGCAGTATGTAGATGTAGTATGCAGTACATTTGGTATGTAGTATGCAGTATGTAGATGTAGTATGTAGATGTAGTATGCAGTACATGTACATTTTGGAACGGGAGGGTAGCCTAGTGGTTAGAGCGTTGGACTAGTAACCGGAAGGTTGCAAGTTCAAATCCCCGAGCTGACTACGTACAAATCTGTCGTTCTGCCCCTGAACAGGCAGTTAACCCAGGCCGTCATTGAAAATAAGAAGTTGTTCTTAACTGACTTGCCTAGTTAAATAAAGGTAAAAATAAAATGTAGTATGTAGATGTTGTATGTAGTATAACGTTCCCATAGTAAACGGGATATTTTGTCAGGACAAGATGCTAGAATATGCATATAATTGACAGCTTAGGATAGAAAGTTTCCAAAACTGTAAAAAATATTGTCTGTGAGTATAACAGAACTGCAGGCGAAAACCTGAGAAAAATCCAATCAGGAAGTGCCTCCTGTTTTGAAAGCGCTGTTTTGAAAGCGCTGCATTACAATGCGTTCCTATTGAGCAGAGAATGGACTATCAACCAGATTACTTTTTCTCCGTATTCCCCAAGGTGTCTACAGCATTGTGACGTAGTTTTACGCATCTATGTTGAAGAATACCCGTAAGCGGCTACATTACGCAAGTGGTCACCTGATGGCTCCCAGAGTGATTTTCACGTAAAATACAGAGGTAGCCATTACTCCAATCGGTCCTACTGCATGGAGCTATTTCGCCTACGCCTTCTCCTCAGATACACGATAAAATCTCTGTTTTGATAGGCTTCATATCTCCGATGTCTATATCATGCTCAATTAAGTGGGTTTGCGATGGAGTGTCAGAAAACAAAAACAGGGTAGTTTATAATAAGAGCTACCACTTCACCATGTTTATCAGAGTCTAAACGATCTACCAAAACCCCAAGTTTTTGCAAAGTCTGGGAGTTTTTCGACCGACTCTGTAAGACCTCATCCGAAACCCTTAAGGTCCTCCTCTTCTCATCCCCTCCACCAAATTAAAGCCACAAGATGCAGTGACTGGAGCAGCAGTCAACGATGACATCACCACTGGAGTGCCTTCTACTTTGCTTAGATCCCGGGAGTGATAACATTTTAACAGGTTCACATGGCATCATTTAGAGGACGTCCTATGACCAGAGGTTTCAATGAGAGAGTTCAAATCTGACACTTTACGCAACACCTCTGAAAGGACCACAGTATTTTGCCCGAAAAGGTGAACTTACAAGAGGCAGAAGAGTTATTTCATTTTCCGTTGAGAACATTTAAGTTTTTCTTTCGTCAGTTCATCAGCCCTATACAACTTCAGCCTAAAACCATTTATAAAACCATTTATAAAACTATTTATAAAACTATTTATATCGTCAATAAGGTTCTGAGGTGGTTCCTCAGGCAAACAACCATCCTGCAACACCGCTAAAGGCCCACGCACCTTATGACCAAACACTAAGTCATTTGGGCTAAACCCTGTGCTTTCCTGCACCACTTCACGAGCAGCTAGTAACAGCCAAGGTAACCCCTCCTCCCAATCTGCAGACAGTTCTGTACTAAACCCTGTGCTTTCCTGCACCACTTCACGAGCAGCTAGTAACAGCCAAGGTAACCCCTCCTCCCAATCTGCAGACAGTTCTGTACTAAACCCTGTGCTTTCCTGCACCACTTCACGAGCAGCTAGTAACAGCCAAGGTAACCCCTCCTCCCAATCTGCAGACAGTTCTGTACAGTATGCACGAAGCAAGGATTTTAAAGTTTGATGAAAACGTTCCAAAGCTCCCTGGTTCTGGGCATGGAATGCAGTGGACTTGTTGTGTTTAACTTTAAGCTGGTTGAGAACCTGATAATATAAATGGGAGGTAAAGTTAGACCCTAGATCTGACTGGATGATTTTTGGAATCCCAAATGTTGAAATAAATTGAGTTAACGCTTTAACTCCCGATATTGAAGTTATTGTACGCAAGGAAAAAGCTGCCGGATATCTGGTTGCTTGACACATAACAGTTAATAAGTAGCTATGACCTGACTTGGACCTTGCTAAAGGCCCAACACAATCGATAATAAGATGCTCAAAAGGTTGCCCTACGGCTGGTATTGGATACAAAGGTGCAGGCTTTACAACCTGGCTTGGCTTGCTTGTGCGCTGACACGTATCACAAGATTTAATAAACTGAGATACATCCCGCTTTAAACGCGACTAGAAAAAATAACGAAGTATGCGATCATACGTTTTACGAACACCCATATGACCTGCCACATCACCATGGGAAGTTTGCAACACTTCATTTCGCAAAGTAGTAGGTACAACTATTTGAAAGACTGGTTCTCCTAGACCCTGATCATGGTGTGGAACCCATTTCCCGACCAACAGGCCATCAAGAAGAAAATAACACTGAGCACTATTCCTCACCACTGAATCAGGAACAACTTTATCAGATCAGCCAAGGTAATATCGGCCTTTTGCTCAGCCATCAATTAATCTCTAGAACTAGTAAACAGTTCTGTCTGGAGTTTGACTGGCAACTCAAGACTTTCTGGCTTACTCGCAATCTCCTTACGAGAGGCCACGTGGGTAACCGCACAAACTGGACCTCAGGAGACATGCAGTTTTGATCTGAAGATTCCCTTGCAGGGGACACTGAAGGTTGCTTCTTACAGATGTTTAGTTTGCCATCTGCCCACACCTTACTACCTGCCAAGTCATTCCCCAAAATCATGTGGACTCCCTCTACTGGCAACTGGGGTCTAACCCCAACATCTACATCACCCTCTACCAGACCACATTTTAGGGTAACTTCATGTAAAGGACAAGAGAATGGAACTAAACTCATACCACATACCATTACACAACTGCCAGTATCAGACTCTTTAGAGAACGGCAAAACAGATTCCAGAATAAAACAATCTAAAGCTCTAGTGTCTCTTGAGATCTTGATTGAAACATTTTTAGTAGCAGTAGGCCGAACGACATGTGCGTTGACAATCCGCACAGGGAGTTATGTTTAAGGGTTGCATCAGAAAATGTTCATCCTGACATACTCTGAACACCCGACACCATCAAACCACCTCTTATCAAGTGAAATGTGAATGAATCTATTGCTGCAAAGAAACCACTACTAAAGGACACCAATAAAACATTTTTTTCCCAAGATGGCGTAGCAGTCAAGACGTCCTTGTCCTGTCGTGTCCCTTGTATATAACGTTTTACATATTTTTCATCGCATATCCTTTAAAATATTTTGCTAAACCTCATCATCTAAATACTCTCCTGCAACCCGCCTCACCCAATGTAGCGCGGATCTGCTTTTTTCTCTAAAGTATTTATACTTACTTCGGATCAGGAATCCCTCAACTGAAGCTAGCCAGCTAACTACCAGATATCAGTCAGCAAACCATTTCCAGCGGTCATCAGCTAACCTTCAGCTCAGAAAAGCTCTCGCCAGTTCGAACAACGTGACTCTAACCAGAGCATAACGGACCTGTTATTTTTATCCCCGGATTCCTACCGCAAACTGAACATTTTCATCTGGATCTTCATAACTAGCTAACCGCAATCCTGGATGACTACTCCTGGCTAGCGTTTCCATCCCAGAGCAAGCACTAATTTAGCTTGAAGCTAGCCCGGCCAGGGCTCCTGTGCTACCACCGAAGCATACTCCTGGGCTACAATATCGGCCTGCTAGCTACCAAGAGCTACTTGGAACCCTACTAATTCCACGACTGATCTATCGACGTCACCGCACAAAAAGGCAAAAACAGACTTACCCCCATCGCGACGCCCCCCCCAAAGGCTAACTTTCTAGCCCCTGCTATCTGCTTGCTTGCTAACCCGGTCTGCTAACTGCTAAACTGCCGGGCCCTAAACTGCCGGGCCCTAACCCTAACCCTAACCCTAACCCTAACCCACTGCTTGCTTGCTAACCAGGCCTGCTAACTGCTAGCTGCTAGCTTGCCCTGGTCTACTAACTGCTAGCCCATACTAACTGCTACTAACTGTTAGCCTGCTAACTGTCTGAATCGCCGTGTCCCCAGCCAGCCCAACCACTCACTGGACACATATGTTCACTTGGCTACGCATGCCTCTCTCTAATATCAATATGCCTTGTCCATTACTGTCCTGGTTAGTGATTGCTGTCTTATTTCACTGTAGAGCCTCTAGCCCTGCTCAATATGCCTTAACCAACCATGTTGTTCCACCTCCTACATATGCGATGACATCACCTGGTTTAAACATCTCTAGAGACTATATCTCTCTCTTCATTACTCAATGCCTAGGTTTACCTCCAATGTACTCACATCCTACCATACTTACCTGTCTGTACATTATGCCTTGAATCTATGCTATCGTGCCCAGAAACCTGCTCCTTTTACCCTCTGTTCTGAACGTGCTAGACAGCCAGTTCGTATAGTCTATAGCCGTACCCTTATCCTACTTCTCCTCTGTTCCTCTGGTGATGTGGAGGTTAATCCAGGTCCTGCAGTGCCTAGCTCCACTCCCACCCTCCAGGTGCTCTCATTTTTTGACTTCTGTAAACGTAAAAGCCTTGGTTTCATGCATGTTAACATTAGAAGCCTACTCCCCAAGTTTGTTTTACTCACTGCTTTAGCACACTCGAACAACCCAGATGTTTTAGCCGTGTCTGGATCCTGGCTTAGGAAAACCACCAAAAACCCTGAAACTCCATTGCTAATTATAACGTTTTCCGCCAAGATAGAACTGCCAAAGGGGGCGGTGTTGCACTCTACTGCAAAGATAGAAAGTAAAACAGAACTCTACAGGCTAAGTCTGTACCCAAACAATTTGAGCTTCTACTTCTAAAAATTCACCTTTCCAGAATCAAGTCTCTCACTGTTGCCGCTTGCTATAGATCTCCCTCTGCCCCCTGTTGTGCCCTCGATACTATATGTGAACTGATTGCCCCCCATCTATCTTCTGAGCTCATGCTACTAGGTGACCTAAACTGGAACATGCTTAATACCACGGCCATCCTACAAACTAAGCTTGATGCCCTCAATCTCACACAAATGATCAATGAACCTACCTAGGTACAACCCCAAATCAGTAAACACGGGCACCCTCATAGATGTCACCCTAACTAATTTGCCCTCCAAATACACCTCTGCTGTTTTCAATCAAGATCTCAGCGATCACTGCCTCATTGCCTGCATCCGTAATGGGTCTGCGACCAAACGACCACCCCTCATCACTGTCAAACGCTCCCTGAAACACTTCAGCGAGCAGGCCTTTCTAATCAACCTGGCCGGGGTATCCAGGAACGACATTGACCTCACCCCGTCAGTAGATGATGCCTGGCTATTCTTTAAAAGTGCCTTCCTAGCCATCTTAAATAAGCATGCCCGTCTCAAAAAATTTAGAACTAGGAATAGATATAGTCCTTGGTTCACGACAGACCTGTCTGCCCTTAACCAGAACAAAAACATCCTGTGGCGTTCTGCATTAGCATCGAACAGCCCCCGTGATATGCAACTTTTCAGAGAAGTTAGGAACAAATATACACAGGCAGTTAGAAAAGCTAAGGCAAGCTTTTTCCAACAGAAATTTGCATCCTGTAGTACTAACTCAAAAAAGTTCTGGGAGACTGTAAAGTCCATGGAGAATAAGAGCACCTCCTCCCAGCTGCCCATTGTTCTGAGGCTAGGAAACATTGTCACCACCGATAAATCCGCTATAATTGAGAATTTCAATAAGCATTTCTCTACGGCTGGCCATGCTTTCCACCTGGCTACCCTACCCCGGTCAACTGCCCGGCACCCTCCACAGCAACCCGCCAAAGCCCGCACCATTTCTCCTTTACCCAAATCCAGATAGCCAATGTTCTGAAAGAGCTGCAAAATCTGGACCCCTACAAATCAGCCGGGCTAGACAATCTGGACCCTCTCTTTCTAAAATTATCTGCCGAAATTGTTGCAACCCCTATTACTAGCCTGTTCAACTTCTCTTTCGTATCGTCTGAGATTCCCAAAGATTGGAAAGCTGCCGCGGTCATCCACCTCTTAAAAGGGGGTGACACTCTAGACCCAAACTGCTACAGACCTATATCTATCCTACCCTGTCTTTCTAAGGTCTTCGAAAGCCAAGTTAACAAACAGATTACTGACCATTTCGAATCTCACCATACCTTCTCCGCTATGCAATCTGGTTTCAGAGCTGGTCATGGGTTCACCTCAACCACGCTCAAGGTTCTAAACGATATCATAACCGCCATCGATAAGAGACATTACTGTGCATTACCGTATTCATCGACCTGGCCAAGGCTTTCGACTCAGTCAATCACAACATTCTTATTGGCAGACTCAACAGCCTTGGTTTCTCAAATGATTGCCTCGCCTGGTTTACCAACTACTTCTCTGATAGAGTTCAGTGTGTCAAATCAGAGGGCCTGTTGTCTGGTCCTCTGACAGTCTCTATGGGTGTGCCACAGGGTTCAATTCTCGGGCCGACTCTCTTTTCTGTATACATCAATGATGTTGCTCTTGCTGCTGGTGATTCTCTGATACACCTTTATGCAGACGACACCATTCTGTATACTTCTGGCCCCTCCTTGGACACTGTGTTAACTAACCTCCAGACGAGCTTCAATGCCATACAACTCTCCTTCCGTGACCTCCAACTGCTCTTAAACGCAAGTAAAACTAAATGCATGCTTTTCAATCGATCGCTGCCCGCACCTGCTCGCCCGTCCAGCATCACTACTCTGGACGGCTCTGACTTAAAATACGTGGACAACTACAAATACCTGGGTGTCTGGTTAGACTGTAAACTCTCCTTCCAGACTCACATTAAGCATCTCCAATCCAAAAATAAATCTAGATTCGGCTTCCTATATCGCAACAAAGCATCCTTTGTTGCCAAACATACCCTCATAAAACTGACCATCCTACCGATCCTCGACTTCGGTGATGTCATCTTTAAAATAGCCTCCAACACTCTACTCAACAAACTGGATGCAGTCTATCACAGTGCCATCCGTTTTGTCACCAAAGCCCCATACACTACCCACCATTGCGACCTGTACGCTCTCGTTGGTTGGCCCTCGTTTCATACTCGTCGCCAAACCCACTGGCTACAGGTTATCTACAAGTCTCTGCTAGGTAAAGCCCCGCCTTATCGCAACTCACTGGTCACCATAGCAGCACCCACTCGTAGCACGCGCTCCAGCAGGTATATCTCACTGGTCACCCCCAAAACCAATTCCTCCTTTGGTCGTCTTTCCTTCCAGTTCTCTGCTGCCCATGACTGGAATGAATTGCAAAAATCTCTGAAGCTGGAGACTCTCCCTCACTAGCTTTAAGCACCAGCTGTCAGAGCATTTTACAGATCACTGCACCTGTACTTAGTCTATCTGTTAACAGCCCATCTATCTACCTATCTCATCCCCATACTGGTATTTATTTATTTATTTAGCTCCTTTGCACCCCAGTATCTCTACCTGCACATTCATCTTCTGCCGATCTACCATTCCAGTGCTTAATTGCTATATTGTAATTACTTCGCCACCATGGCCTATTTATTTCCTTAACTTACCTCATTTGCACTCACTGTATATAGACTTATTGTTCTACTGTATTATTGGCTGTATGTTTTGTTTATTCCATGTGTAACTCTGTGTTGTATGTGTCGAATTGCTACGCTTTATCTTGGCCAGGTCGCAGTTGCAAATGAGAACTTGTTCTCAACTAGCTTACCTGGTTAAATAAAGGTGAAATGAAAATAATAAGAAGAGACTCACTGTTGCAGGAATTTAATTCCTCTGTTCTAATACCCAATTAAAATTAAATAAACACTCTGTCAATACATAAGAATTTGTAAGACCCTTATTTTATAGAAATGGACAGAGCCCGGTCTTAAAGTCAAATAGCAGCCTTTATTCACGAGAGTACTGAACACGATACAGGTTACCAGGTTATAAACTGAACATGACGTCATTAGTTCCAGTACCAACCCGTGCCATCTCCGTTCCAGTACAAAGGCTGTATCTCAAGCCTTCCCACATCCGTCTCCCTACCAATTTAATATAATTTACGAGCCAAGGTTTTCTCGTGTAGATAAGCATTCTAGCCAGTCTGAAGATATCGTTCATTCATTTGTACCAAGGAACAGACAGTCATTGTTCTAACTCTTGACCACATTCACACACATTCTATTCAGTACTGGGATCAAGAAAGAAAATTCATACATATTCAGCAACATAATAGTATTCTGATTAGTACATATACAGTAACATAATAGTATTCTGATTAGTACATATACAGTAACATAATAGTATTCTGATTAGTACATATACAGTAACATAATAGTATTCTGATTAGTACATCCTGATTGAAATGTATACATAATTAGTCATTATAGATAAAAATTCCCTTAACTTATCCACCCTTTGATTAAATATTAAATATTATACATCCAATCACACATTGTAGTTATATTGTAATATTAAAAAGCCTATTTCTATTTTTATTAGAGATATTTCTTGTCATCAAAACATCACCTAAACATAACCCAACACTTGCATTCGCCATGACTGTTTCTCAGGCCTACATCAGAATCATAACTCTTCTTCTCAGGATTTTCGTTACAATCTTCATAAAAAAACAGTCTAATATTGAAACAGGATACAACCTAGCCTCCCTAAACATCAAACATTGTCTCCTCAAACATAAATTCCCCGCAAATGAAGGATCCAGATTCGTCCACTTGTTCTGTAGACATGCATTCAGCACTCCACGGGTCAGAACCTGGAATCCACTGGTACCTCACCATCGATTTCTCCAGAGTCCTGGAAATAAGGTCTCGTACACAGGGAATTAGACAACAGCCCCATAAAACTAAAACAGTCACACAGGTGAATGCAGCCCATAATACAGTGATCATAATATTTTTTCCATTTTCCCGAACATACTATCAAACCAATTAGTCAGAGAAGTATCCACCCCAGAGTTTTCTGCCAAACCGTGAACCAGGGTGGTCAAACCAGCTGAGGCTTCGGCACTGATTCGTCCGGAGCTGTGTTACTTGGGATGTAAGCACAAACATGGTCCTGATAATCACGCATACTTCTCCCTTTTCAGCCAATAACATATCTAATGCAATTCTATTCTGCCAAGCCATCCAGCTGGTTGCTTCAGTCTGTTCTGCAAAACCTTTAATAGCATCTCTGGTATAATTGTTAAAGCGCTGTTGATTATAATAAATATAATTAATTCAGTCCACGTTCTTATTGAGAGTAGAAGTGCTTAACTCTAATCCTGCTAGGATCTGATTTCTTGCTTTGAACTCATCTGGCACCCCCGTGGAACCCCAATGTTATCAATGTAGACTTTGTCATCAAGAGACCCGGATGGAGTAGCTCTTTTTCCCCATTTGGCTAAACTTCATGTCTCGGTATTGAATGAGTGTGAAAGGCATTCCCAAATGTACAAGGGAGCATAATCATGTCCAATCTGTCGGTAAATCCTCGCCCTGACATCATTTCCCAAGAGTTCTGTACCGGGCCAAACGGTAATAATCTCCTCCGGTTACTGTAAAGGGAGGAACCTGTTGGATATAAATCATGCAAGTCAATGCAACTGTCATTATCTGGCATTCCTGCTTTCGTGAACAGCTTTACCATACTGGCCTAAACTCCTCTACCCAGAACCGTACTAGGGTGTCGACCAAGACCTGGTCATATCCATCATACCACAACCCTAGATCCTCCTTCATTTCTGTTTAAAGGGTTAAGCGTATCTTTATGCAATACATCCCTCTCTCCTGATTACAATCAAAAACTCTCACCTTCACTCTACTCCACCTCCTTCCATACTGGGTGAGTGGATTCATATAGCCCTCTCTCTCCAAATGAGCTATGACCTGTGTCCACGATCAATATGGGAACCTGCACCGATATATGCCATAATGGCTCAGAGTCCTAGACTGCCATGTAGTTAGAGACTCCATTTTGGTCTACATAAAACTCAATTGAGAGATCCTTCCCAACCTCTACTCTAACTTCCTGTCTACCCAGATCTAGGGATCTCTTATGCTTATTTTGGAACAAAATCCTCATCGTCTAACCCATGAGTCAAATTACCACTCTCCGCATACTCAAGTAGGACGTGCTGTATCAGGAATATGTCACCCACGATAAAACAGCTCAGACGAACAGCTTCCATGTGAAGCCCCACCCTGTCCCCGAGAACACATCACTTAGCAAGAGCCAGACACATCTTCACTTCTATGAACAACAACAGGGATGAAAAGACAGGGAGGGTTTTTTCATTCGAGAGATGGCCCCCAGAATTCTGTTAATTCCAGTTCTCCTCTCGAACACTGTTTATTGTTCGACAGTGTCAGTGTGTCTTGCCCTCCTGCCGTGTGATATGAATCCGGGTAGCTCTTTCAGCTAGCTGTCACCAGGAGTCCTTGGTATGGTCCCCCCAACAAGCCTCAGGGACTGGATTGAGTGACTTCACCTGTAGTTCACCTGTAGTGCATAAAATCCTGGACATACAGGCTTGGTTAACAAGCAGTTTCTCATTTGTTCTGATTATTAGCTAATATTTTAATTTTTTTATTAGTTAATTATCCCATAGGTCACATCCTATTCTAGAACACAATTTACCCATCCCCCCTTTGTTACCTGGCTCTGCCCACTCTTGCCTACTCTTAAACAATGACTTAGGTAAGATTAGTAAATTATCCTAATGTCTAACATCATCATGTAGGAGCCCCTTTTAATTTTCCACATGTCCAATTCTCCCTTGGGCGTCCATACATGTCAATCCTGTAACAATACTCTGTCAAGTTCTTATCTACTTTAAGAACTATCTGTGCTACTTATATATTTTCCTAAATATATGTATTTACCAATTTAAACCGTAACCCATTTCTCTCATATCTCTCAAATACCACTAAGCTTCTAACTGTTTGACTTTATCTAAAATCATTGATTTTGGAAAAAACATGTCTATGAGTGGCTTTTCTCTAAAGTCCTTACATTTCCTTAATCAATCTATCTTAATCCTTACAATAATCCTAAATCATAATAGATGTCCTATATTCCTGTCAAATGTAATACTATTTAAAAAACTTCTAATAATCAAACAAAGTCTAATAAATGCTAACCATATCAAAATCCTTCCTACACTAACAAGCCCTTTCCTTCAGGGACCCTCAGTATTCTATCTGACAATAACATAGAATTGTTGCAAAGTGTGGAATACCTTATCTACAGTAATTTATCACCCCTAAAAACTGTAACTTATTTTTCTATGTAATTCCCTGCCCTATTGGCTTAATCTATCTCCTATCCAAACCTCAATGTATCTTATCTTCCCCTATTTATTCTCAATGATAAATATGATTGTTTTCTCTGTTACAATACCAAATCATGAATAGCCCATTCAAAAACTTCACAGCTAATGTTGTAAAACAGAATCCTGAACGACTTTCTCATTTGCGGTTCAAACAATAATTCTAACCCCCCCCAACCAAAACTTCATTATAATGAATTTACCTTAAAACTAGAAACTCAATATGACCATATTCATTATACAAATGACTCTCCCCTGAGGCTGATCAGACCCCTAAAGACAATCACGATAAGATCAATAGGTCATAAAATCAAAAAAATTAACTTGTATAATTAAAACTCATAAAATAAAAACTCATAAGGTTCCATATGTGAGCGTGCCTCTTTAAAATACCTTTGCACTAAAACAAATAGTCCTAACAATGGTTTTATGTGTATATATTTGCAGACCTTTTGCAATTTGGTCGTTGATGGCCTCATTCTCCCCAAGATTATAATCCCAGGAAATTGAGACACCTAAACATCAATTTTCCCAGAAGAACACAACACTCCTAACTAGCATTCACTATGCTACTTCGATTCTTCGATTCAGAAACTCAAAAGTGAACTATAAACTAAACCTAATGATGATTCCCCTTTAACTCAAATCATTAATCATAAGTTTTAACAACGTCTATGTATATGTTTACTTAAATGAACATGCTACCCTTAGATACAATTAACCCGATAACATTATTGTATTACTTCTTCCCCTCTGCCGCAAATGTCGTACATTTCTCAGTGTAAGAAATCCGTAATTTAATCCTCGATATTTAATAAATATGCATTCGCATTATCCCATGGCTCCTTTATTTAGGTATGTTTTTTGAATTAATGGCTATCCTATTTGTACGGAACAAGCGTCCTAATTCTCCAATGCGTACTATATCTCTCCTTAATAACCTTCTGGCTTGCAAAACCAGGATTTATTAAGCTCTAGTTTATTTATGGAAGTGCACCTTACCACAGGTCAATTTCAGACCTGTTTCCTTCCTATCGATTTTGGTTAAAACCCAAGGTGTTCGTTTGAATCTGTCACCTCCCTTTCGAACACCCGGCCTGTTTTTAACCTCAATTCAGAAGTCAGGTCTTTTTTAAAATTTTTATTAACGCACGTTTTTTTCCCGGACCTCCAGATGAATAGGGAGCAACATCTAGAACACTACTTTAGACCTGGTTATAAGAAGCCTAGTGCACTACGCAGGGAATAGGGAGCTATTTGGAACAGAGACACTAACTCCTGGATGAAAATCTCTCTCTCCCTCATCTGTCTGATATATCTGCCCATTTCCCCTCCCCTCCTCCCTTTTCATTATATTCTATCAGCCACACCACTAGCTCACCTCCACACAATACATTTACAAGTTAAAGACACACCTTGGAATAAATAACAAAGGAAAACTATTACTAGATGAAGTTGAGTGTTTTTTATTATTTCCCATCACCATAAATCATATTTAATCACTGAACAGTAGCAGACCCAACTTCATCTGTTCCTGACTCTGGATAGTGGATTAAAAAGACCATCAATCTCCAATGATATTAAAGTACTATTCCGAACATTACTGATATACTGAGTGGCAAGTCAAGATATCTGCTGGTTTTATTGTTTGGTCAACAGCACCACCTGCTGGACAGGTTTAATGTTGCTGGACTGAGCAGTATGGGAGGATGAAAGATGACACATTTAGGGCCGGTTTCCTGGACATCTACAGTGCCTTGCGAAAGTATTCGGCCCCCTTGAACTGTGCGACCTTTTGCCACATTTCAGGCTTCAAACATAAAGATATAAAACTGTATTTTTTTGTGAAGAATCAACAACAAGTGGGACACAATCATGAAGTGGAACGACATTTATTGGATATTTCAAACTTTTTTAACAAAACAAAAACTGAAAAATTGGGCGTGCAAAATTATTCAGCCCCCTTTTAAGTTAATACTTTGTAGCGCCACCTTTTGCTGCGATTACAGCTGTAAGTCGCTTGGGGTATGCCTCTATCAGTTTTGCACATCGAGAGACTGACATTTTTTCCCATTCCTCCTTGCAAAACAGCTCGAGCTCAGTGAGGTTGGATGGAGAGCATTTGTGAACAGCAGTTTTCAGTTCTTTCCACAGATTCTCGATTGGATTCAGGTCTGGACTTTGACTTGGCCATTCTAACACCTGGATATGTTTATTTTTGAACCATTCCATTGCAGATTTTGCTTTAAGTTTTGGATCATTGTCTTGTTGGAAGACAAATCTCCGTCCCAGTCTCAGGTCTTTTGCAGACTCCATCAGGTTTTCTTCCAGAATGGTCCTGTATTTGGCTCCATCCATCTTCACATCAATTTTAACCATCTTCCCTGTCCCTGCTGAAGAAAAGCAGGCCCAAACCATGATGCTGCCACCACCATGTTTGACAGTGGAGATGGTGTGTTCAGCTGTGTTGCTTTTACGCCAAACATAACGTTTTGCATTGTTGCCAAAAAGTTCCATTTTGGTTTCATCTGACCAGAGCACCTTCTTCCACATGTTTGGTGTGTCTCCCAGGTGGCTTGTGGCAAACTTTAAACGACACTTTTTATGGATATCTTTAAGAAATGGCTTTCTTATTGCCACTCTTCCATAAAGGCCAGATTTGTGCAATATAAGACTGATTGTTGTCCTATGGACAGAGTCTCCCACCTCAGCTGTAGATCTCTGCAGTTCATCCAGAGTGATCATGGGCCTCTTGGCTGCATCTCTGATCAGTCTTCTCCTTGTATGAGCTGAAAGTTTAGAGGGACGGCCAGGTCTTGGTAGATTTGCAGTGGTCTGATACTCCTTCCATTTCAATATTATCGCTTGCACAGTGCTCCTTGGGATGTTTAAAGCTTGGGAAATCTTTTTTTTATCCAAATCCGGCTTTAAACTTCTTCACAACAGTATCTCGGACCTGCCTGGTGTGTTCCTTGTTCTTCATGATGCTCTCTGCGCTTTTAACGGACCTCTGAGACTATCAGAGTGCAGGTGCATTTTCTATAGGCTATAGACTACACCAGCATGACTAGTATCTATGTGGACCCTACTACAGTTTAACCAGCTCAGCAGTACCATTGAGCCAAAACCCAGGATAGAGGGGCTGAGTGAATGTGGTCTGGACTCTGTGGAGGAGGGTCATTGTGTCAGAGACACTGTAGAAGGACAGAGTACCTGCCTTGTGATCCAGGTACACTCCTACTCTGGAGGACTGAGGGCCTGATACTTTAGTCACAACATTATTGTGACTGAAACAATAACCACCTCTAGAGCACTGTAAACTCCAGGACTTGTTATTGTCTCCAAATCCACTATCTGTCCCTGTTCTGCTGATGTCTTTATATGAGACTGCTATAACAATAACATCACCAGTCCTCTCCACCTCCCAGTAACAGCGTCCAGACAGACCCTCTCTACACAGAACCTGACACCAGTTGGTGAATCTGTCTGGATGGTCAGGATATGGTTGGACTTGGTCTGTACAGGTCACCTTTCTGTTCCCTTCAGACAGAGAGAGGTGTGTGTCTGCTGTGTTTGGGTCCAGTGTGAGCTGACAGGAATCTGGGAGAAAAGCAGAGACCAATGAGGGGAGTCAGAACAATAAGTTAAGTCAGATACTGTATCTACCCTGTCTTTGATTAGAGCACAGCAGAGATCAAATCAGAGAAATATGAGGAGTCAGATAGATACCCAGTCTTTGATTAGATCTACTATTGCTATATATTTCTAGAGGGATTGTTAGGAGTGTCAGTAAAAAGAGACTGTTAGTTACTTCACAATAAAGAGACTCACATTGTAACAACTGTTCTCTGGTCTTGGGCTCTGGAGGCAGTACAACATCCACTATATTCACTACAGACACACAAACACATTGACAGAGAGAGGGAATGTTATCATCAGACCATATTCCACATGTATATGACTAGTAGGGAACTTTCAATGGTCTAAAGTTGATGTTCTTATTGTTTTCAACACACCTGTAGTGGAGATCTTGGTCCATTCTCCTTTAAGGAAGTCTTCTAGTTTCTCTCTCAGTTCAGACACAGTCTTACTCACATCTCCAAAGTACTGAAGAGGATGGACAACGATGCTGGGTAAGTCTGAAGATACACTGATACTGGAGAGAGACTGATAACTCTGGAGAGAGAGAGAGAGAGAGAGAGAGAGAGACTGATAACTCTGGAGAGATAGAGAGAGACTGATAACTCTGGAGAGAGAGAGAGAGAAAGAGACTGATAACTCTGGAGAGAGAGAGAGACTGATAACTCTGGAGAGAGAGAGAGAGACTGATAACTCTGGAGAGAGAGAGAGAGAGAGAGAGACTGATAACTCTGGAGAGAGAGAGAGAGAAAGAGACTGATAACTCTGGAGAGAGAGAGAGACTGATAACTCTGGAGAGAGAGAGAGAGACTGATAACTCTGGAGAGAGAGAGAGAGAAAGAGAGACTGATAACTCTGGAGAGAGAGAAGGACTGATAACTCTGGAGAGAGAGAGGGAGAGAGAGAGAGACTGATAACTCTGGACAGAGAGAGAGACACAGAGAGGGGCTGAGAGAGAGTTTGAGGGAGAGAGGGAGAGAGAGGGAGGGAGAGAGAGGGAGGGAGTGACAGATATAGCGAGAGAGAGGGACACAGAGAGAGAGAGAGAGAGGCACGGACAGAGAGAGAGAGAGAGAGGGGCAGAGAGAGAGAGGGGCAGAGAGAGAGAGAGAGAGAGGGGCAGGGAGAGAGAGAGAGAGGCACAGACAGAGAGAGAGAGAGAGGGACGGACAGAGAGAGATAGGGACAGACAGAGAGAGAGATAGAGAGGGACGGACAGAGAGAGAGAGAGGGACGGACGGACAGAGAGAAAGATAGAGGGACGGACAGAGAGAGAGGGACAAACGGAGACAGAGAGAGAGAGGGACGGTCGGACAGAGAGAGAGAGAGGGATGGACAGAGAGAGAGAGAGAGAGAGGGACGGACGGACAGAGAGAGAGAGAGAGAGGGACGGACAGAGAGCGAGGGACGGACAGAGAGAGAGAGAGAGGGACGGACGGACAGAGAGAGAGGGACGGACAGGGAGAGATAGAGGGACGGACAGAGAGAGAGAGAGAGGGACGGACAGAGAGAGAGAGAGAGGGACGGACAGAGAGAGAGAGAGACGGACAGAGAGAGAGAGGGGCGGACAGAGAGAGAGAGAGAGGGACGGACAGAGAAAGGGAGAGAGAGACAGACAGAGAAAGAGAGAGGGACGGGCAGAGAGAGAGAGAGAGAGGGACAGAGAGACAGACAGGACAAAATAATGATTGAGATGAATAGTTTCAAATGAAGTTAATTTCATATCACATGTAACAAGACAGTTTAGTTACCTGGAGGAACTGATAACTCTGGAGAGAGAGAGAGAGAGAGAGACTGATAACTCTGGAGAGAGAGAGAGACTGATAACTCTGGAGAGAGAGAGAGAGAAAGAGAGACTGATAACTCTGGAGAGAGAGAAGGACTGATAACTCTGGAGAGAGAGATGGAGAGAGAGAGAGACTGATAACTCTGGACAGAGAGAGAGACACAGAGAGGGGCTGAGAGAGAGTTTGAGGGAGAGAGGGAGAGAGAGGGAGGGAGAGAGAGGGAGGGAGTGACAGATATAGCGAGAGAGAGGGACACAGAGAGAGAGAGAGAGGCACGGACAGAGAGAGAGAGAGAGAGAGAGGGGCAGAGAGAGAGAGAGAGAGAGGGGCAGAGAGAGAGAGAGAGAGAGAGAGGGGCAGGGAGAGAGAGAGAGAGGCACAGACAGAGAGAGAGAGAGGGACGGACAGAGAGAGATATGGACAGACAGAGAGAGAGATAGAGAGGGACGGACAGAGAGAGAGAGAGGGACGGACGGACAGAGAGAAAGAGAGAGGGACGGACAGAGAGAGAGGGACAAACGGAGACAGAGAGAGAGAGGGACGGTCGGACAGAGAGAGAGAGAGGGATGGACAGAGAGAGAGAGGGACGGACGGACAGAGAGAGAGAGAGAGAGGGACGGACAGAGAGCGAGGGACGGACAGAGAGAGAGAGAGAGGGACGGACGGACAGAGAGAGAGGGACGGACAGAGAGAGATAGAGGGACGGACAGAGAGAGAGAGAGAGGGACGGACAGAGAGAGAGAGAGAGAGAGAGGGACGGACAGAGAGAGAGAGGGAGGGACAGACAGAGAGGGAGGGAAGGACAGAGAGAGATGGACGGTCAGAGAGAGAGAGGGACGGACAGAGAGAGAGAGAGGGATGGACAGAGAGAGGGAAGGACAGAGAGAGAGGGACGGACAGAGAGAGAGGGAAAGACAGAGAGAGAGGGACAGACCGAGATAGAGAGGGACGGACAGAGAGAGAGAGGGACGGACAGAGAGAGAGAGGGACGGACAGAGAGAGAGAGAGACGGACAGAGAGAGAGAGGGACGGACAGAGAGAGAGAGAGAGGGACGGACAGAGAAAGGGAGAGAGAGACAGACAGAGAAAGAGAGAGGGACGGGCAGAGAGAGATAGGGACAGACAGAGAGAGAGATAGAGAGGGACGGACAGAGAGAGAGAGAGGGACGGACGGACAGAGAGAAAGAGAGAGGGACGGACAGAGAGAGAGGGACAAACGGAGACAGAGAGAGAGAGGGACGGTCGGACAGAGAGAGAGAGAGGGATGGACAGAGAGAGAGAGGGACGGACAGAGAGCGAGGGACGGACAGAGAGAGAGAGAGAGGGACGGACGGACAGAGAGAGAGGGACGGACAGAGAGAGATAGAGGGACGGACAGAGAGAGAGAGAGAGGGACGGACAGAGAGAGAGAGAGAGAGGGACGGACAGAGAGAGAGAGGGAGGGACAGACAGAGAGGGAGGGACGAACAGAGAGAGATGGACGGTCAGAGAGAGAGAGGGACGGACAGAGAGCGAGAGAGGGATGGACAGAGAGAGGGACAGAGAGAGAGGGATGGACAGAGAGAGGGAAGGACAGAGAGAGAGGGACGGACAGAGAGAGAGGGAAAGACAGAGAGAGAGGGACAGACAGAGATAGAGAGGGACGGACAGAGAGAGAGAGGGACGGACAGAGAGAGAGAGGGACGGACAGAGAGAGAGAGAGACGGACAGAGAGAGAGAGGGACGGACAGAGAGAGAGAGAGAGGGACGGACAGAGAAAGGGAGAGAGAGACAGACAGAGAAAGAGAGAGGGACGGGCAGAGAGAGAGAGAGAGAGGGACAGAGAGACAGACAGGACAACATAATGATTGAGATGAATAGTTTCACATGAAGTTAATTTCATATCACATGTAACAAGACAGTTTAGTTACCTGGAGGAAATGGATGTGATCCTCTGTGTGTGAGAGCTGCTCCAGCTCAGTGCTTCTCTTCCTCAGCTCAGCTATCTCCTGCTTCAGTTGCTCCAGGAGTCCTTCAGCTTGACTCACTTGAGCCTTCTCTTGGGCTCTGATCAGCTCCTTCACCTCAGAGCTCCTTCTCTCAATGGAGCGGATCAGCTCAGTAAAGATCTGATCACTGTCCTCCACTGCTGACTGTGCAGAGCGCTGGAGAGAGAGAGAGAGAGACAGAGAGAGAGAGAGAGAGAGAGAGAGAGAGAGAGACAGAGAGAGACAGAGACAGAGACAGAGACAGAGAGGGAGAGAGACAGATACAGAGACAGAGACATTACAGAGACAGAGAGAGAGAGAGAGACACACAGAGACAGAGACAGAGAGAGAGGGAGAGAGAGATACAGAGACAGAGACATTACAGAGACAGAGAGAGAGAGAGAGAGAGAGAGAGAGAGAGAGGGAGGGACAGAGAGAGAGAGAGAGACAGAGCCAGAGAGAGATGGAGACATAGATACTCAGTGTCCCTCAGGCTATAGAGAAAGTTTACTACCATCAATCAAACATAAAAATGTTAAACGGGGCCGAGACTCAGGTGGAATCATCATTTGGCATAAGCAGGACTTAGCACTGAATGAAATGAAAAAAGGTACCACTCACATTTGGCTAAAACTTAACAAAGGTACAATCTATTGTGACAATGATGTATACATATGTGCAGCTTATGCTCCTCCTTCAGATTCATCATATTATGATGATCAGTTTTTTGACAATCTCCAGACAGAAATCATTACATTTCAGGCGCAGGGTAAAGTGCTTCTTTGTGGAGATTTCAATGCAAGAACAGGTTCTGAGCCTGACTACACTGATGCGGGAGGTAACCACCACATATTTGGACACCCCTCCTTGTACAGTAGCCCTATTATAAATAATAGAAACAGTCCTGACCAAATACTGAACAAAAATGGAAAAGAGTTAGTACATCTCTGTCGAGCCTTAGGCCTGTACATGCTTAATGGTAGAATAAGAGGGGACTCTTTAGGTCAGTTTACTTACTGCTCAGCTCTTGGGACAAGTGTAGTCGATTATGCCATCACTGACATTGACCCCTCCTCCATTAGTGCATTCACTGTCAGACCACAGACACCATTGTCAGATCACAGTCAGATCAACGTGTTTCTGAAGAAATTAACCGGCAATACTCATTCAAAAAAACAGCCCAATAAACTTTACAACATAAACCAATCGTTCAGATGGGCTCCAAACAGTGCAGAGGCATTCATTGAAACATTGAACTCAAATGAAATGATGAACTCTATACAGTTTTTCAATAACTCACAGTACCAAAACAATAAAGATGGTGTCAATTCAGCTACCCAAAACATCAACTGCATATTCCAAAAAGCAGCATCGAAAGCAAATTTGAGAAAACCAAAGCAATGCAACATCAGAAGCAAAAATCAAAATGTTACTGACAAATGGTTTGATAATGAATGTAAAACAATTAGAAAACACCTAAGACAAATGTCAAACAAAAAACATAAGCAGCAAAACAACCCAGAGCTACGATATGAATACTTTGAAACTCTGAAACAGTATAAACAAACACTGAAATGCAAGAAATTGAATTATACCAACAAGACACTTGATGAAATTGAAAACGCAATTGACCAAAATCAGTTCTGGGACATGTGGAACAATTTAAGCACAACAAAGCCACAAGAATTAGCCATACAAGATGTAGGAATTTGGAAAACTTACTTTGATAATCTATACAAAAACATCCCACAAAAAGACTTAAACCAGAACCAATTAGAAATTAAAGAAAAATTGAACATCCTGGAATCAGTCATTAAAAACAACCAAAATCCATTAGATTACCCAATAACCCAACGAGAACTAAATGAAAAGCTAAAATCTATTAAATCAAAAAAGGCTTGTGGTGTAGACAACATCAGAAATGAAATGCTGAAAAACAGCACACCTGAGTTGCAAAATGCTGTGCTTAAATTGTTCAACATGGTTTTAACTTCTGGCTGCTTCCCTGATGTCTGGAACCAGGGGCTCATCTCCCCTATCCACAAAAGTGGAGACAAATCAGACCCCAATAATTACAGGGGAATTTGCGTCAACAGTAACTTGGGAAAGATTTTCTGTAGCATTTTGAATTCAAGAATTCAAACCTTTCTTCAAGAAAAAAATGTAATAAGTAAATGTCAAATTGGCTTTCTCCCTAACCATCGCACTACTGACCATATATACACCTTACACACACTAATTAATAAACACGTCCACCAAAAAAAAGAGGGCAAAATCTTTGCTTGCTTTATTGACTTTAAAAAAGCATTTGATTCGATTTGGCACAAAGGGCTATTCTACAAAATTCTACAAAGTGGGCTTGGTGGTAAGGTGTATGACTTAATAAAATGTATGTACACAGAAAATAAGTGTGCAATAAAAATCAAAAACCAAAGAACAGAATTTTTTTCACAATGTCGAGGTGTGAGACAAGGCTGCAATTTGAGTCCAAATCTTTTCAACATTTATATCAATGAATTAGCAGACATGTTGGACCAATCTCCAGCCCCAGGACTCACACTATTTGACACAGAGGTGAAATACCTGCTATATGCTGATGACTTGGTACTTCTATCACCAACCAAAGAAGGTCTTCAACAAAACATTAATATTCTGGAGCAATATTGCCATAATTGGGCCCTGGCAGTAAATTTCCAAAAAACTAAAATCATGATTTTCCAAAAAAAACCCAGATGTCAGAAACAAAAATGTAAATTCACCCTGAACAACACCTTAATTGAACACACAAAAAATTACACCTACCTTGGTCTGACCATATCTGCATCGGGAAACTTTAATATGGCAGTGAATGCACTCAAAGAAAAAGCCCGCAGAGCAATGTATGCAATAAAAATAAAATTATTCAAAATCAACATCCCAATTAGAATTTGGACTAAAATATTTGACAGTGTAATCCTACCAATAGCACTTTATGGAAGTGAGGTTTGGGGGCCACTCAATAAACTGGATTTTAAAATGTGGGACAAACATCCAATTGAAACCCTACATGCAGAATTCTGTCGGAAAATTCTACAAGTCCAGAGAAATACACCAACTAATGCATGTAGGGCAGAATTGGGCCGTTTTCCAGTAATAATGAAAATACAGAAAAGATCATTAAAATTTTGGCTACATCTAAATTCAAGTCCAAATTCGAGTCTGCAATTTAAAGCACTTCAAGCCCAAGAGCTGAGCCCAGAAACGAGCCCTCTCAGTCAGCTGGTGTTGGACCTCACCAATCAAGCTGACACCAGCACTGCTTCAAAAGAAAGAATTCCAATAAACAAAATCATGAACCAATCAAAGGAATCATACTTACAATACTGGAAAAACGAAACAAAATCCCAAAGCCGACTAAATTGCTATCTGACCCTAAACAGAGAATATGAATTGGCTGATTATCTCTACTCTGTCAGAGATACGAAGCAGAGACAGATCCTTACCAAGTACAGGCTGAGTGACCACCGATTGGCAATAGAAACCGGCAGACATAAAAAGACATGGCTACCCAAAGAGGAGCGTGTATGTGGTCACTGCATGACAGGGGAGGTAGAGACAGAGATGCACTTTCTCCTTTACTGTGATAAATATTCCTCACAAAGAGATTCATTATTCACAGAAATTACTACATATATTCCAAATTTTTACAAATTGAACCCAGAGGAAAAACTAAGAATACTCATGGGCGAAGGAGCAATGGCTCCTCTTGCAGCCAAATATGTATTTTCCTGCCATAGCCTGAGGGACACTGAATAATAACATCTGCATAGTAAACAGTAACTTACTTATTATTACTATTATTGTTATTACTATAATTATTAATGTTTACTGTAGACTGTTACCATTTTATTGTATTTATTTTTGTATTATTATTTACTACCATTTTATATTATTATTTGCTATCATTTACAATTTTGTTACAATGTATATTGTATACATTGTTGCTTTGGCAATATTGACACAATGTTTTTCATGCCAATAAAGCAGCTTGAATTTGAATTTGAATTTGAATTTGAGAGAGACAGAGAGAGAGAGAGAGAGACAGAGACAGCGAGAGAGAGAGACAGAGAGACAGAGAGAGAGAAAGAGAGAGAGAGAGAGGGAGAGAGAGACAGAGAGAGAGAAAGACAGTAGGTTCAGTAGCCTCTCTGCACCTCATTGAGTCAGGTCCACCAGGCCTTGTCCTCCCTCCTGGACAGACAGGTACAGAACACCTCTTGGTCCTGCTCTACTCTCCTCCCTCCTGGACAGACAGGTACAGAACACCTCTTGGTCCTGCTCTACTCTCCTCCCTCCTGGACAGACAGGTACAGAACACCTCTTGGTCCTGCTCTACTCTCCTCCCTCCTGGACAGACAGGTACAGAACACCTCTTGGTCCTGCTCTACTCTCCTCCCTCCTGGACAGACAGGTACAGAACACCTCTTGGTCCTGCTCTACTCTCCTCCCTCCTGGACAGACAGGTACAGAACACCTCTTGGTCCTGCTCTACTCTCCTCCCTCCTGGACAGACAGGTACAGAACACCTCTTGGTCCTGCTCTACTCTCCTCCCTCCCTCCACTACCACATTCCACTACTTTGACCCTATCTGCTCCTGCACCATGACAACGACCTGGGAGGACGGGACACCACCACTCAACACACCCTGGAACTCTTCTGAAGTCAAATCTAATATGACCAAATACTTCTCTGGTTCTGAACTCTTCTCCACACCTTCTACCTCACTGAACTCTCCCTCATTCATTTCCATTTCACCTCCAGGACTCAGTCTGGGGCACGACTCACTCTGTTTGCACTTGAATTATAACATTTGAAATGTCTCTATTCTTTTGAAAATAAATGTTGTTCAATGTTTACTGTTCATTATTATTTCACTTGCTTTGGCATAGTAAAGATATGTTTCCCATGCCAATAAAGACCTTTGAATTGAATTGAGAGAGAGAGAGACAGTTCCATTTTAATGTATAGGGGACATGAGTCGTCATGGTTACTCATGGTTATGTGATGAGGCAGCCCAGTCAGTTACATGAACCAGTCTATTCTCTGAAAGGGGTCCAGACAGCCTGGTCCCAACAGTGGGGTCAGTGGGATTGGATAGGTGCCCCTCTCTCTCTCTCTCTCTGACTGGAGGAGAGAAGTGAAATGGTGTGTCTCCTCTGGTCAACAATACTCACCTTGAGAGACTCCACAGCCTGTTGGAGCTCCTTCAGCTCCTTCTCTCTCTCCTGGAATCTCTGCTGGACCTTCTGCTGACTCATCCCCAGCTGCCTCTGTGGAGAATCACTCTTCAATGAGCTATCAAGCTTTATTAGTCCAGTAGATCAATAGTATAGTAATGTGACATAGGACCCATAGAGAGGAAGGTCTACAATCCTGAGGAAGTCCCTTTACAATATGATATTATGTTGCTATGTGAATGATTATAGTTTGTATGGTAGGCCTACATGTATCAAGGGGTTGAGACTGAACTTTGGACTCATAAAAGGCCATTCAGAATGATAATAGTGTTTGACTTTAGAAAAATGTGATACATTTGGAGAATCTGGGTTAACATATCTATATACTCAAGGTTTGTGTTCATATTTGTGGATCCATTTCATATTGATATAATATAATGATCTCATATTCAAACAGATTTAGTTCCTACTGTATCTTTAGTTCTTTGTTTATCAGACAGCCACCAACAAGTTGTTCTGGTCTTACCTGTTTCTCAGTCCTCTCTGCTGCAGCTGACACTGTATCATGGCCTTTATGTTCATCCATTGTACACAGATAACAGATACACTGCTGATCGGTACGACAGTAAACCTCCAGCAGTTTGTCATGATGAGAGCAGATCTTCTCCTGTAGTTGTGCCGTGGCCTTGACCAGCTTGTGCTTCTTCAAAGCAGGAGATTCATAGTGAGGTTGGAGGTGAGTCTCACAGTAAGAGGCCAGACACACCAGACAGGACATGAGGGCTTTCTGCTTTCTGGTCCCAGTGCAGAAATCACACGCCACATCTCCAGGTCCAGCATAGCACAGAGCAGGAGGGGGAGCAGCCTGGAGTCCTGTCTTCTTCAGTTTCTCCACCAGCTCAGCCAACATGTTATTTTTCATCAGCATAGGCCTTGTAGTGAAGGTATGTCTGCACTGAGGACAGCTATAGACCCCTTTCAGAACATCCTGATCCCAGCAGCCCTCAATACAGCTCCTACAGTAACTGTGTCCACAGGGAATAGTGACCGGCTCCTTCAGTAGATCCAGACAGACAGAACAACAGAACTGGTCCTGGTCCAGCAGAACTCCCTGTTGAGCCATTTGGATGGTTGTTCACTCTCACACAGACAGACGACACAGAGACTCAGATCAGTTTCGTTTCCTCAGAAGAGAGTTTCTGGGAAGGGGAGGGACTTCCTGGTTCTGCCAGAGGGGTGGGGTTAGAAGGAGGGAGGGGTTAGAGGAATGGAGGAAGAGAGAGAGGAACTGCATGCAACAGCAAGAGGGAGACAAATAGTTTTGTTCCAAGGTTAGAGCCCTTAACATGGAACAAATGACATAATGAATCTTAAAATGTGAGTTGTTAGAATATATGAAGGGTAACAGTTTCTATGAAGTACGTATGTATCATTATTTTAATGACCTTTATAATGCCTTATAATAATAATGTGTTGTAATTCATCAATAAGGCCTGATTAGGTGTGGTATATAGTTAATATACAGTACCACAGATAAGGACTGAGGAAGTGTGGTATATAGTTAATATACAGTACCACAGATAAGGACTGAGGAGGTGTGGTATATAGTTAATATACAGTACCACAGATAAGGACTGAGGAGGTGTGGTATATAGTTAATATACAGTACCATAGATAAGACCTGAGGAGGTGTGGTATATAGTTAATATACAGTACCACAGATAAGGACTGAGGAGGTGTGGTATATAGTTAATATACAGTACCACTGATAAGGACTGAGGAGGTGTGGTATATAGTTAATATACAGTACCACAGATAAGGCCTGAGGAGGTGTGGTATATAGTTAATATACAGTACCACAGATAAGGACTGAGGAGGTGTGGTATATAGTTAATATACAGTACCACAGATAAGGACTGAGGAGGTGTGGTATATAGTTAATATACAGTACCACAGATAAGGACTGAGGAGGTGTGGTATATAGTTAATATACAGTACCACAGATAAGGACTGAGGAGGTGTGGTATATAGTTAATATACAGTACCACAGATAAGGACTGAGGAGGTGTGGTATATAGTTAATATACAGTACCACAGATAAGGACTGAGGAGGTGTGGTATTTAGTTAATATACAGTACCACAGATAAGGACTGAGGAGGTGTGGTATATAGTTAATATACAGTACCACAGATAAGGACTGAGGAGGTGTGGTATATAGTTAATATACAGTACCACAGATAAGGACTGAGGAGGTGTGGTATATAGTTAATATACAGTACCACAGATAAGGACTGAGGAGGTGTGGTATATAGTTAATATACAGTACCACAGATAAGGACTGTTCTTAGACAAGACACAACGCAGATAATTATCTAAAATATTCAAAAATCAATCACATTTTATTTTTTGGTCGTATACACATATTAATCAGATGTTATCGCTGGTGGAGTGAAATGCTTGTGTTTCTAGCTCCAACAGTGCAGTAATATCTAACAATGCTTGTGTTTCTAGCTCCAACAGGGCAGTAATATCTAACAATGCTTGTGTTTCTAGCTCCAACAGGGCAGTAATATCTAACAATGCTTGTGTTTCTAGCTCCAACAGTGCAGTAATATCTAACAATGCTTGTGTTTCTAGCTCCAACAGTGCAGTAATATCTAACAATGCTTGTGTTCCTGGCTCCAACAGTGAAGTAATATCTAACAATGCTTGTGTTTCTAGCTCCAACAGGGCAGTAATATCTAACAATGCTTGTGTTTCTAGCTCCAACAGTGCAGTAATATCTAACAATGCTTGTGTTCCTAGCTCCAACAGGGCAGTAATATCTAACAATGCTTGTGTTTCTAGCTCCAACAGTGCAGTAATATCTAACAATGCTTGTGTTCCTGGCTCCAACAGGGCAGTAATATCTAACAATGCTTGTGTTTCTAGCTCCAACAGGGCAGTAATATCTAACAATGCTTGTGTTCCTGGCTCCAACAGTGCAGTAATATCTAACAATGCTTGTGTTTCTAGCTCCAACAGGGCAGTAATATCTAACAATGCTTGTGTTTCTAGCTCCAACAGGGCAGTAATATCTAACAATGCTTGTGTTTCTAGCTCCAACAGGGCAGTAATATCTAACAATGCTTGTGTTTCTAGCTCCAACAGGGCAGTAATATCTAACAATGCTTGTGTTTCTAGCTCCAACAGGGCAGTAATATCTAACCATGCTTGTGTTCCTGGCTCCAACAGTGCAGTAATATGTAACAATGCTTGTGTTTCTAGCTCCAACAGGGCAGTAATATCTAACAATGCTTGTGTTCCTGGCTCAAACAGTGCAGTAATATGTAACAATGCTTGTGTTTCTGGCTCCAACAGGGCAGTAATGTCTAACAATGCTTGTGTTCCTGGCTCCAACAGTGCAGTAATATCTAACAATGCTTGTGTTTCTAGCTCCAACAGGGCAGTAATATCTAACCATGCTTGTGTTTCTAGCTCCAACAGGGCAGTAATATCTAACCATGCTTGTGTTCCTGGCTCCAACAGTGCAGTAATATGTAACAATGCTTGTGTTTCTAGCTCCAACAGGGCAGTAATATCTAACAATGCTTGTGTTCCTGGCTCCAACAGTGCAGTAATATGTAACAATGCTTGTGTTTCTGGCTCCAACAGGGCAGTAATGTCTAACAATGCTTGTGTTCCTGGCTCCAACAGTGCAGTAATATCTAACAATGCTTGTGTTCCTGGCTCACAGAGGGCAAATCTAAAAAGTAAAAGAAAATATTAGGACAAGCATTGATAGATATAGATATATATACTGTTTACTGTGATGTGATGCATAGACAATTTGACTAGAATACAGTATATACATATGAAGTGGACAGTAGTAGTTAAATAGGACAGGCCTTGACTAGAATACAGTATATACATATGAAGTGGACAGTAGTAGTTAAATAGGACAGGCCTTGACTAGAATACAGTATATACATATGAAGTGGACAGTAGTAGTTAAATAGGACAGGCCTTGACTAGAATACAGTATATACATATGAAGTGGACAGTAGTAGTTAAATAGGACAGGCCTTGACTAGAATACAGTATATACATATGAAGTGGACAGTAGTAGTTATATAGGACAGGCCTTGACTAGAATACAGTATATACATATGAAGTGGACAGTAGTAGTTAAATAGGACAGGCCTTGACTAGAATACAGTATATACATTGGAAGTGGAAGGTAGTAGTTAAATAGGACAGGCCTTGACTAGAATACAGTATATACATATGAAGTGGACAGTAGTAGTTAAATAGGACAGGCCTTGACTAGAATACAGTATATACATATGACGTGGGTAATACAGTACACATTATTAAAGTGACCAGTGATTCCATGACTATGAACACAGGGCAGCAGCCTCTAAGGTGCAGGGTAGAGTAACCGGGTGGTAGCCGTCTAGAGACTAAAGTTCAGGACAGGGTAGAGTAACCGGGTGGTAGTCGTCTAGTGACTAAAGTTCAGGACAGGGTAGAGTAACCGGGTGGTAGTCTTCTAGTGACTAAAGTTCAGGACAGGGTAGAGTAACCGGTGGGTAGCCGTCTAGTGACTAAAGTTCATGACAGGGTAGAGTAACCGCGTGGTAGCCGTCTAGTGACAGTGACTAAAGTTCAGTACAGGGTAGAGTAACCGGGTGGTAGCCGTCTAGTGACAGAGACTAAAGTTCAGGACAGGGTAGAGTAACCGGGTGGTAGCCGTCTAGTGACAGAGACTAAAGTTCAGGACAGGGTTGAGTAACCGGGTGGTAGTCGTCTAGAGACTAAAGTTCAGGACAGGGTAGAGTAACCGGGTGGTAGCCGTCTAGTGACTAAAGTTCATGACAGGGTAGAGTAACCGCGTGGTAGCCGTCTAGTGACAGTGACTAAAGTTCAGTACAGGGTAGAGTAACCGGGTGGTAGCCGTCTAGTGACAGAGACTAAAGTTCAGGACAGGGTTGAGTAACCGGGTGGTAGTCGTCTAGAGACTAAAGTTCAGGACAGGGTAGAGTAACGGGGTGGTAGCCGTCTAGTGACTAAAGTTCATGACAGGGTAGAGTAACCGCGTGGTAGCCGTCTAGTGACAGTGACTAAAGTTCAGGACAGGGTAGAGTAACCGGGTGGTAGCCGTCTAGTGACTAAAGTTCAGGACAGGGTAGAGTAACCAGGTGGTAGCCGTCTAGTGACAGTGACTAAAGTTCAGGACAGGGTAGAGTAACCGGGTGGTAGCCGTCTAGTGACTAAAGTTCAGGACAGGGTAGAGTAACAGGGTAGAGTAACCGGGTGGTAGCCATCTAGTGACAGTTAACAATATGATGGCCTTGAGATAGAAGCTGTTTTTTAGTCTCTCGGTCCCAGCTTTGAAGCGCAGTACCTTCTGGATGGTGGCTGATGGTGGCTGAGGTCCTTGATGATCTTCCAGAAGTAGCAGGGTGAACAGGCTGTGGCTCGGGTGGCTGAGGTCCTTGATGATCTTCTAGATGGTAGCAGGGTGAACAGGCCGTGGCTCGGGTGGCTGAGGTCCTTGATGATCTTCTAGATGGTAGCAGGGTAAACAGGTCGTGTCTCGGGTGGCTGAGGTCCTTGATGATCTACTAGATGGTAGCAGGGTGAACAGGCCGTGTCTCGGGTGGCTGAGGTCCTTGATGATCTTCTTGTTCTGCCTGTAATACCGGGTGCTGTAGATGTCCTGGAGGGCAGGCAGAGTACCCCCGGTGATGTGTTGGGCTGACCACCCTCTGGGGAGCCTTGTGGTTGTGGGCGGTGCAGTTCCCATACTAGGCGCTGATACAGCCCGACAGGATGCTCTCGATGGTGCATCTGTAAAAGTTTGAGAGGGTATTATGTGCCAAGCCACATTTCATCATCCTCCTGAGGTTGAAGAGGTGCTGTTGTGCTTTCTTCACGATGGGTCTGACACAGGAGTGTCTGGGCTTCTCTACCTGACCGTCTCATTACAACAGGCTGCCCTGGTGGGTCTGATACAGGAGTGTCTGGGCTTCTCTACCTGACCGTCTCATTACAACAGGCTGCCCTGGTGCGTCTGATACAGGAGTGTCTGGGCTTCTCTACCTGACCGTCTCATTACAACAGGCTGCCCTGGTGGGTCTGATACAGGAGTGTCTGGGCTTCTCTACCTGACGGTCTCATTACAACAGGCTGCATAATTTTGCACGCCCAATTTTTCAGTTTTTGATTTGTTAAAAAAGTTTGAAATATCCAATAAATGTCGTTCCACTTCATGATTGTGTCCCACTTGATGTTGATTCTTCACAAAAAAATAAAATTTTATATCTTTATGTTTGAAGCCTGAAATGTGGCAAAAGGTCGCAAAGTTCAAGGGGGCCGAATACTTTCGCAAGGCACTGTACGTGCAAGTTCCCAGACATTTCTGGGGGGAACGGTTCTAGCCCTCAACCTCCGATCCAACAGGTCCCAGACTCAATGTTGTTGTCTTTCTAGTTTGATTTCACCTTTATTTAACCAGGTAGGCTAGTTGAGAACACCTTTATTTAACCAGGTAGGCTAGTTGAGAACACCTTTATTTAACCAGGTAGGCTAGTCGAGAACACCTTTATTTAACCAGGTAGGCTAGTTGAGAACACCTTTATTTAACCAGGTAGGCCAGTCGAGAACACCTTTATTTAACCAGGTAGGCTAGTTGAGAACACCTTTATATAACCAGGTAGGCTAGTTGAGAACACCTTTATTTAACCAGGTAGGCTAGTTGAGAACACCTTTATTTAACCAGGTAGGCTAGTTGAGAACACCTTTATTTAACCAGGTAGTTTAGTTGAGAACACCTTTATATAACCAGGTAGGCTAGTTGAGAACACCTTTATTTAACCAGGTAGGCTAGTTGAGAACACCTTTATTTAACCAGGTAGGCTAGTTGATAACACCTTTATTTAACCAGGTAGGCTAGTTGAGAACACCTTTATTTAACCAGGTAGGCTAGTTGAGAACACCTTTATTTAACCAGGTAGGCTAGTTGAGAACACCTTTATTTAACCAGGTAGGCTAGTTTAGAACACCTTTATTTAACCAGGTAGGCTAGTTGAGAACACCTTTATTTAACCAGGTAGTCTAGTTGAGAACACCTTTATTTAACCAGGTAGGCTAGTTGAGAACACCTTTATTTAACCAGGTAGGCTAGTTGAGAACACCTTTATTTAACCAGGTAGGCTAGTTGAGAACACCTTTATTTAACCAGGTAGGCTAGTTGAGAACACCTTAATTTAACCAGGTAGACTAGTTGAGAACACCTTTATTTAACCAGGTAGGTTAGTTGAGAACACCTTTATTTAACCAGGTAGGCTAGTTGAGAACACCTTTATTTAACCAGGTAGGCTAGTTGAGAACACCTTTATTTAACCAGGTAGGCTAGTTGAGAACACCTTTATTTAACCAGGTAGGCTAGTTGAGAACACCTTTATTTAACCAGGTAGGCTAGTTGAGAACACCTTTATTTAACCAGGTAGGCTAGTTGAGAACACCTTTATATAACCAGGTAGGCTAGTTGAGAACACCTTTATTTAACCAGGTAGGCTAGTTGAGAACACCTTTATTTAACCAGGTAGGCTAGTTGAGAACACCTTTTGTCATGTATTGTCATGTTGTGTCTTGTTTCTGTCCTTTCCCTTCACCCTGTCTCCCTCTGCTGGTCGTTATTAGGTTACCTTTTCTCCCCCTCTTTCCCCCAGCTGTTCCTTGTCTCCTCCTAACTACCTCGTCACCCCTTTTCCCACCTGTTCCCTTTTTCCCTCTGATTAGTCCTCTATATCTCTCTCTGTTTTTGTTCCTGTCTTTGTCGGATTCTTGTTTGTGTTTTTCATGCCTGAACCAGACTATCGTCATGTTTGCTGCAACCTTGTCCTGTCCTGTCGGAATCTGCCGGTCCATCTGAGCCTACCTATGTTTTGTTATTAAAGAAGTTCTGTTTACGTTAATTCGCTTTTGGGTCCTCATTCACGCACCGTGACACCTTTATTTAACCAGGGAGGCTAGTTGAGAACACCTTTATTTAACCAGGTAGGCTAGTTGAGAACACCTTTATTTAACCAGGTAGGCTGGTTGAGAACACCTTTATTTAACCAGGTAGGCTAGTTGAGAACAAGTTCTCATTTACAACTGCGACCTGGCCAAGATAAAGCATAGCAGTGTGAACAGACAACACAGAGTTACACATGGAGTAAACAATTAACAAGTCAATAACACAGTAGAAAAAAGAGAGTCTATATACATTGTGTGCAAAAGCCGTGAGGAGGTAGGCAAATAATTACAATTTAGCAGATTAACACTGGAGTGATAAATGATCAGATGGTCATGTACAGGTAGAGATACTGGTGTGCAAAAGAGCAGAAAAGTAAATAAATAAAAACAGTATGGGGATGAGTTAGGTAAATTGGGTGGGCTATTTGATTTTGGATTGGAGATGTTTGATATGAGTCTGGAAGGAGAGTTTACAGTCTAGCCAGACACCTAGGCACTTATAGATGTCCACATATTCTAGGTCGGAACCATCCAGGGTGGTGATGCTAGTCGGGCGTCGGGTGCGGGCAGCGAACGGTTGAACACTATCTAGAAGACAGAGACATATCATTACATATAGTATAGAACACTATCTAGAAGACAGAGACATATCATTACATACAGTATAGAACACCATCTAGAAGACATATCATTACATACAGTATAGAACACCATCTAGAAGACATATCATTACATACAGTATAGAACACCATCTAGAAGACATATCATTACATACAGTATAGAACACCATCTAGAAGACATATCATTACATACAGTATAGAACAACATCTAGAAGACATATCATTACATACAGTATAGAACACCATCTAGAAGACAGAGACATATCATTACATACAGTATAGAACACCATCTAGAAGACATATCATTACATACAGTATAGAACACCATCTAGAAGACATATCATTACATACAGTATAGAACACCATCTAGAAGACATATCATTACATACAGTATAGAACACCATCTAGAAGACATATCATTACATACAGTATAGAACAACATCTAGAAGACATATCATTACATACAGTATAGAACACCATCTAGAAGACATATCATTACATACAGTATAGAACACCATCTAGAAGACAGAGACATATCATTACATACAGTATAGAACACCATCTAGAAGACAGAGATATATCATGACATACAGTATAGAACACCATCTAGAAGACATATCATTACATACAGTATAGAACACCATCTAGAAGACATATCATTACATACAGTATAGAACACCATCTAGAAGACAGAGATATATCATTACATACAGTATAGAACACCATCTAGAAGACAGAGACATATCATGACATACAGTATAGAACACCATCTAGAAGACATATCATTACATACAGTATAGAACACCATCTAGAAGACAGAGACATATCATTACATACAGTATAGAACACCATCTAGAAGACATATCATTACATACAGTATAGAACACCATCTAGAAGACATATCATGACATACAGTATAGAACACCATCTAGAAGACATATCATTACATACAGTATAGAACACCATCTAGAAGACATATCATTACATACAGTATAGAACACCATCTAGAAGACATATCATTACATACAGTATAGAACACCATTTAGAAGACAGAGATATATCATTACATACAGTATAGAACACCATCTAGAAGACAGAGACATATCATTACATACAGTATAGAACACCATCTAGAAGACATATCATTACATACAGTATAGAACACCATCTAGGAGACATATCATTACATACAGTATAGAACACCATCTAGAAGACATATCATTACATACAGTATAGAACACCATCTAGAAGACATATCATTACATACAGTATAGAACACCATTTAGAAGACAGAGATATATCATTACATACAGTATAGAACACCATCTAGAAGACAGAGACATATCATTACATACAGTATAGAACACCATCTAGAAGACATATCATTACATACAGTATAGAACACCATCTAGGAGACATATCATTACATACAGTATAGAACACCATCTAGAAGACATATCATTACATACAGTATAGAACACCATCTAGAAGACATATCATGACATACAGTATAGAACACCATCTAGAAGACATATCATTACATACAGTATAGAACAACATCTAGAAGACATATCATTACATACAGTATAGAACACCATCTAGAAGACATATCATGACATACAGTATAGAACACCATCTAGAAGACATATCATTACATACAGTATAGAACACCATCTAGAAGACATATCATTACATACAGTATAGAACACCATCTAGAAGACATATCATTACATACAGTATAGAACACCATCTAGAAGACAGAGACATATCATTACATACAGTATAGAACACCATCTAGAAGACATATCATTACATTCAGTATAGAACACCATCTAGAAGACATATCATTACATACAGTATAGAACACCATCTAGAAGACATATCATTACATACAGTATAGACCACTATCTAGAAGACAGAGACATATCATTACATACAGTATAGAACACCATCTAGAAGACAGAGACATATCATTACATACAGTATAGAACACCATCTAGAAGACATATCATTACATACAGTATAGAACACCATCTAGAAGACATATCATTACATACAGTATAGAACACCATCTAGAAGACATATCATTACATACAGTATAGAACACCATCTAGAAGACATATCATTACATACAGTATAGAACACCATCTAGAAGACATATCATTACATACAGTATAGAACACCATCTAGAAGACATATCATTACATACAGTATAGAACACCATCTAGAAGACAGAGACATATCATTACATACAGTATATCATAGATGTATAAATCCTTCCTTTATATTTCCTGTACCACTTTCCATGACAGTAGCCTTATTACTGGTTCGTAGAATCTTCATAGAAACTGTTACCCTTTATATATTCTAACCACTCTATTTAATTTAATCTATATTAAGGGTCCTAACCTAGAAACTAAGGCCTTCTCAACTTTGCCTGCAGTTTTCTCTCTCTCCCTCCCTCCTCCTAACCCCTCCCTCCCTCTAACCCCTCCCTCTAACCCCTCCCTCCCTCTAACCAATCCCTCTCTCCCTCCCTCCTTCCCTCCCTCCAACCACAGCCCTCTGGCAGAACCTGGAAGTCCCTCCCCTTCACAAACTATTTTCTGAGGAAACGAAACTGATCTGAGTCTCTCTTTCGTCTGTCTTTGTGAGAGTGAACAACCGTCCAAATGGCTCAACAGGGAGTTCTGCTGGACCAGGACCAGTTCTGTTGTTCTGTCTGTCTGGATCTACTGAAGGAGCCGGTCACTACTATCTGTGGACACAGTTACTGTAGGAGCTGTATTGAGGGCTGCTGGGATCAGGATGTTCTGAAAGGGGTCTATAGCTGTCCTCAGTGCAGAGAGACCTTCACTCCAAGGCCTAATCTGAGGAAAAATAACATGTTGGCTGAGCTGGTGGAGAAACTGAAGAAGACAGGACTCCAGGCTGCTCCCCCTCCTGCTCTGTGCTATGCTGGACCTGGAGATGTGGCGTGTGATTTCTGCACTGGGACCAGAAAGCAGAAAGCCCTCATGTCCTGTCTGGCGTGTCTGGCCTCTTACTGTGAGACTCACCTCCAACCTCACTATGAATTTCCTCCTTTGAAGAAGCACAAGCTGGTCAAAGCCACGGCACAACTACAGGAGAAGATCTGCTCTCATCATGACAAACTGCTGGAGGTTTACTGTCGTACCGATCAGCAGTGTATCTGTTATCTGTGTACAATGGATGAACATAAAGGCCATGATACAGTGTCAGCTGCAGCAGAGAGGACTGAGAAACAGGTAAGACCAGAACAACTTGTTGGTGGCTGTCTGATAAACAAAGAATTAAAGATACAGTAGGAACTAAATCTGTTTGAATATGAGATCATTATAATATATACAATATGAAATGGATCCACAAATATGAACACAAACCTTGAGTATATAGATATGTTAACCCAGATTCTCCAAATGTATCACATTTTTCTAAAGTCAAACACTATTATCATTCTGAATGGCCTTTTATGAGTCCAAAGTTCAGTCTCAACCCCTTGATACATGTAGGCCTACCATAAAAACTATAATGATTCACATAGCAACATAATATCATATTGTAAAGGGACTTCCTCAGGATTGTAGACCTTCCTCTCTATGGGTCCTATGTCACATTACTATACTATTGATCTACTGGACTAATAAAGCTTGATAGCTCATTGAAGAGTGATTCTCCACAGAGGCAGCTGGGGATGAGTCAGCAGAAGGTCCAGCAGAGATTCCAGGAGAGAGAGAAGGAGCTGAAGGAGCTCCAACAGGCTGTGGAGTCTTTCAAGGTGAGTATTGTTGACCAGAGGAGACACACCATTTCACTTCTCTCCTCCAGTCAGAGAGAGAGAGAGAGGGGGGCCCCTATCCAATCCCATTGACCCCACTGTTGGGAACAGGCTGTCTGGACCCCTTTCAGAGAATAGACTGGTTCATGTAACCAACTGGGCTGCCTCATCACATAACCATGAGTAACCATGACGACTCATGTCCCCTATACATTAACATGGAGCTGTCTCTCTCTCTCTCAATTCAATTCAAAGGTCTTTATTGGCATGGGAAACATATCTTTACTATGCCAAAGCAAGTAAAATAATAATGAACAGTAAACATTGAACAACATTTATTTTCAAAAGAATAGAGACATTTCAAATGTTATAATTCAAGTGCAAACAGAGTGAGTCGTGCCCCAGACTGAGTCCTGGAGGTGAAATGGAAATGAATGAGGGAGAGTTCAGTGAGGTAGAAGGTGTGGAGAAGAGTTCAGAACCAGAGAAGAATTTGGTCATATGAGATTTGACTTCAGAAGAGTTCCAGGGGGTGTTGAGTGGTGGTGTCCCGTCCTCCCAGGTCGTTGTCATGGTGCAGGAGCAGATAGGGTCAAAGTAGTGGAATGTGGTAGTGGGTTTTTAATGAGTGTAGGTTAGTTGTCATGGTGATGGAGCAGATAGGGTCAAAGTAGTGGAATGGGTTAGTGGGTTTTTAATGAGTGTAGGGTTAGTCACATGCGCTGAATACAACAGGTGTTTTTACCTGACAGTGAAATACTGAATACAACAGGTGTTTTTACCTCACAGTGAAATACTGAATACAACAGGTGTTTTTACCTGACAGTGAAATGCTGAATACAACAGGTGTTTTTACCTGGCAGTGAAATACTGAATACAACAGGTGTTTTTACCTCACAGTGAAATACTGAATACAACAGGTGTTTTTACCTGACAGTGAAATGCTGAATACAACAGGTGTTTTTACCTGACAGTGAAATACTGAATACAACAGGTGTTTTTACCTGACAGTGAAATACTGAATACAACAGGTGTTTTTACCTTACAGTGAAATGCTGAATACAACAGGTGTTTTTACCTCACAGTGAAATGCTGAATACAACAGGTGTTTTTACCTCACAGTGAAATGCTGAATACAACAGGTGTTTTTACCTTACAGTGAAATGCTGAATACAACAGGTGTTTTTACCTCACAGTGAAATGCTGAATACAACAGGTGTTTTTACCTGACAGTGAAATGCTGTTTACTTACGAGATCCTAACTAACAAAAAAATATATATGGATAAGAATAAGAAATAAAAGTAACAAGTAATTAAAGAGCAGCAGTAACAATAGTGAGACTAAAATCAGACTATATACAGGTGGGAACCGGTACAGAGTCAATGCACGGGGTCATAGGTTAGTTGAGGTAATATCAAGACTTGTATGTGTTGTGATATTGTTATAAGGATGTTGAAGAGAGGGAAAGATTGAAGTGTCATTGGGGTTGGACAGGGTTGGGAGAGTTTGGAAGGGATTTGGGGGATGGGGGAGGGTCTATTAGAAGTTAGTAGGACTCTTTTATTTTCTCAGAAGTACTGAGTTAGGTAGGAGGATTTAGAGTGGTGTAAACCGTGATTGAACACACTCCAGAACAGTAGGTGGCGCCATGCACTTTTAAAGGTGGTTTGAGGACCTCCATTAGATCATAGAAGAAGAAGTTGGTCTGTGAGGGTTTTGTTGTTCCTGAGGAGGGCTACTATTCTTTTCTCTTTTGGTTTTCAAGTATTTTCAGAATGTATTAAAGCCAAAGCTAAAGCTTCCCTAAACAATTCAATATATCAGTCAATATATTTTCTCTGTGATTTATTTTCTCTCCGTCAACCGTTCCATCGCATCTTAACCGTCTTACCGGGCGGGCACTAGGACCCGGGGGAGGCTGTTGCTGCAGAGGCTGCTGCACCGCTCGTGACTGTCAGTCCTCCTTGTAGCTCATTGGTTAAGCTGCGGCTCGAGACTGTTAACAGTTAACGGACAGGAAACGGCTCTGACAGGACACATTCATGTCGAGGCAGTGATGTGAATGTGTGGTAAGTTAGAATAGAGAGAGAGAGTTTTCACTACTATATACTTTGGTCATAATCAAAGCTTTGTTAACCAATAGGTTTTTATGTGAGGCTGCCTGTAAGTTACAGTGTAACAGACGTTACTAACGGTAACGGTGTCTTTTAAATTCGACATAAGTTATGTGGCGATGATATCTAGTTAACGTTGTATTTAATGTAGTGTAATGACCTGACTAGATCATAAAGGAACAATTGTCCAGACAGAGGATTGAGTTACGAATTGACGGTTTATTAGCAACTTTACACAGGCTACTGTTTGGCCTTAGCTCACGCCAAATAAATGAAAGATACCCCACAAGCCAATCGGGACCTTCTCTTGTGAAGCCCAGACGTAAGAGAGAGAACAAAGGCTGAACCTTAACTTCCAATGCCCCGCCCCCTCCACGCCACTCCGCCAACCACCAGGATGCCCGGCATCAGAACATCCCAGGCATTCCTGTGATTGGCAGATAGCAGGTTGATTGGCATGTCGGACCCCGCGAACACTGGGAACTGGTAAGTACAACACAACCACCTACTAGCCGAACACATAACACACAGCTGTCTGTGCGGGTCGCTACAGTAGTTTTACTATCTGTGCCAGGCTATAAATGACACAGATAATATCTAGTTAATGTTGTATTTAATGTAGTTTTACTATCTGTGCCAGGCTATAAATGACACAGATAATATCTAGTTAACGTTGTATTTAATGTAGTTTTACTATCTGTGCCAGGCTATAAATGACACAGATAATATCTAGTTAAGGTTGTATTTAATGTAGTTTTACTATCTGTGCCAGGCTATAAATGACACAGATAATATCTAGTTAACATTGTATTTAATGTAGTTTTACTATCTGTGCCAGGCTATAAATGACACAGATAATATCTAGTTAAGGTTGTATTTAATGTAGTTTTACTATCTGTGCCAGGCTATAAATGACACAGATAATATCTAGTTAACCCCGGGGGTCTGTGTGGCCGGAGAGAGAGGGATATTCCATGATAGTGAGACAGGTACAGAAAACCTCTTGGTCCAAGATGATGATATGATATATATATATATATCATAAGAGGACTGGCCACCCCACAGCCTGGTTCCTCTCTAGGTTTCTTCCTAGGTTTTGGCCTTTCTAGGGAGTTTTTCCTAGCCACCGTGCTTCTACACCTGCATTGCTTGCTGTCTGGGGTTTTAGGCTGGGTTTCTGTACAGCACTTTGAGATATCAGCTGATGTACGAAGGGCTATATAAATACATTTGATTTGATTTGACCAAGAGGTGTTCTGTACCTGTCTGTCCAGGAGGGAGGAGAGTAGAGCAGGACCAAGAGGTGTTCTGTACCTGTCTGTCCAGGAGGGAGGAGAGTAGAACAGGACCAAGAGGTGTTCTGTACCTGTCTGTCCAGGAGGGAGGAGAGTAGAGCAGGACCAAGAGGTGTTCTGTACCTGTCTGTCCAGGAGGGAGGAGAGTAGAGCAGGACCAAGAGGTGTTCTGTACCTGTCTGTCCAGGAGGGAGGAGAGTAGAGCAGGACCAAGAGGTGTTCTGTACCTGTCTGTCCAGGAGGGAGGAGAGTAGAGCAGTACCAAGAGGTGTTCTGTACCTGTCTGTCCAGGAGGGAGGAGAGTAGAGCAGGACCAAGAGGTGTTCTGTACCTGTCTGTCCAGGAGGGAGGAGAGTAGAGCAGGACCAAGAGGTGTTCTGTACCTGTCTGTCCAGGAGGGAGGAGAGTAGAGCAGGACCAAGAGGTGTTCTGTACCTGTCTGTCCAGGAGGGAGGACAAGTCCTGGTGGACCTGGAGAGCAGGGTGGCGGAGGTCTGACTCAGTGAGGTGCAGAGAGGCTACTGAACCTACTGTCTCTCTCTCTCTCTCTCTCTCTCTCTGTCTCTTTCTCTCTCTCTCTCTTTCTCTGTCTCTCTCTCTCTCTCTCCAGCGCTCTGCACAGTCAGCAGTGGAGGACAGTGATCAGATCTTTACTGAGCTGATCCGCTCCATTGAGAGAAGGAGCTCTGAGGTGAAGGAGCTGATCAGAGCCCAAGAGAAGGCTCAAGTGAGTCAAGCTGAAGGACTCCTGGAGCAACTGAAGCAGGAGATAGCTGAACTGAGGAAGAGAAGCACTGAGCTGGAGCAGCTCTCACACACAGAGGATCACATCCATTTCCTCCAGGTAACTAAACTGTCTTGTTACATGTGATATGAAATTAACTTCATGTGAAACTATTCATCTCAATCATTATGTTGTCCTCTCTCTCTGTCTGTCCGTCCCTCTCTCTCTCTCTGTCCGTCCCTCTCTCTCTCTCTCTGTCCGTCCCTCTCTCTCTCTGTCCGTCCCTCTCTCTCTCTCTGTCCGTCCCTCTCTCTCTCTGTCCGTCCCTCTCTCTCTCTGTCCGTCCCTCTCTCTCTCTCTGTCCCTCTCTCCCTCTCTCTCTCTGTCCATCCCCTTCTCGCTCTCTCTCTCTCTGTCCGTCCCTCTCTCTCTCTCTGTCCGTCCCTCCCTCTCTCTCTGTCCCTCTCTCCCTCTCTCTCTCTGTCCGTCCCCTTCTCTCTCTCCCTCTCTCTGTCCGTCCCTCTATCTATCCGTCCCTCTCTCTGTCCGTCCCTCTCTCTCTCTGTCCGCCCCTCTCTCTTTCTGTCCCTCTCTCTCTCTGTCCGCCCCTCTCTCTCTGTCCGTCCCTCTCTCTCTCTGTCCGTCCCTCTCTCTCTCTATCCGTCCCTCTCTCTCTCTATCCGTCCCTCTCTCTCTGTCCGTCCCTCTCTCTCTCTGTCCGTCCCTCTCTCTCTATCCGTCCCTCTCTCTCTCTGTCCGTCCCTCTCTCTCTCTGTCCGTCCCTCTCTCTCTCTATCCGTCCCTCTCTCTCTGTCCGTCCCCCTCTCTCTCTCTCTGTCCGTCCCTCTCTCTCTCTATCCGTCCCTCTCTCTCTGTCCGTCCCTCTCTCTCTCTGTCCGTCCCTCTCTCTCTCTGTCCGTCCCTCTCTCTCTCTGTCCGCCCCTCTCTCTCTCTATCCGTCCCTCTCTCTCTGTCCGCCCCCTCTCTCTCTGTCCGCCCCCTCTCTCTCTGTCCGTCCCTCTCTCTCTCTGTCCGTCCCTCTCTCTCTATCCATCCCTCTCTCTCTCTCTGTCCGCCCCTCTCTCTCTGTCCGCCCCTCTCTCTCTCTGTCCGTCCCTGTCTCTCTCTGTCCGCCCCTCTCTCTCTGTCCGCCCCTCTCTCTCTGTCCGCCCCTCTCTCTCTCTATCCGTCCCTCTCTCTCTCTGTCTGTCCCTCTCTCTCTCTCTCTGTCCGTCCCTCTCTCTTTCTGTCTGCCCCTCTCTCTCTGTCCTTCCCTCTCTCTCTCTGTCCGTCCCTCTCTCTCTGTCCGCCCCTCTCTCTCTGTCCGCCCCTCTCTCTCTCTGTCCGCCCCTCTCTATCTCTCTGTCCGCCCTTCTCTCTCTCTCTGTCCGTCCCTCTCTCTCTCTCTGTCCGTCCCTCTCTCTCTCTCTGTCCGTCCCTCTCCCTCTCTCTGTCCGTCCCCTCTCTCTCTCTGTCCGCCCCTCTCTCTCTGTCCGTCCCTCTCTCTCTCTCCGTCCCTCTCTCTCTGTCCGTCTCTCTCTATCCGTCCCTCTCTCTCTGTCCGTCCCTCTCTCTCTCTATCCGTCCCTCTCTCTCTCTATCCGTCCCTCTCTCTCTGTCCGTCCCCCTCTCTCTCTCTCTGTCCGTCCCTCTCTCTCTCTATCCGTCCCTCTCTCTGTCCGTCCCTCTCTCTCTCTGTCCGTCCCTCTCTCTCTCTACCCGTCCCTCTCTCTCTCTGTCCGCCCCTCTCTCTATCCGTCCCTCTCTCTCTGTCCGTCCCTCTCTCTCTCTGTCCGTCCCTCTCTCTCTCTGTCCGTCCCTCTCTCTCTCTGTCCGTCCCTCTCTCTCTCTGTCCGTCCCTCTCTCTCTCTATCCGTCCCTCTCTCTCTCTGTCCGCCCCTCTCTCTCTCTATCCGTCCCTGTCTCTCTCTGTCCGCCCCTCTCTCTCTGTCCGCCCCTCTCTCTCTGTCCGCCCCTCTCTCTCTCTATCCGTCCCTCTCTCTCTCTGTCTGTCCCTCTCTCTCTCTCTCTGTCCGTCCCTCTCTCTCTCTGTCCGTCCCTCTCTCTCTCTATCCGTCCCTCTCTCTCTGTCCGTCCCCCTCTCGCTCTCTCTGTCCGTCCCTCTCTCTCTCTCTATCCGTCCCTCTCTCTCTGTCCGTCCCTCTCTCTCTCTGTCCGTCCCTCTCTCTCTCTGTCCGTCCCTCTCTCTCTCTGTCCGCCCCTCTCTCTCTCTATCCGTCCCTCTCTCTCTGTCCGCCCCCTCTCTCTCTGTCCGCCCCCTCTCTCTCTGTCCGTCCCTCTCTCTCTCTGTCCGTCCCTCTCTCTCTCTGTCCGTCCCTCTCTCTCTCTGTCCGCCCCTCTCTCTCTCTATCCGTCCCTCTCTCTCTGTCCGCCCCCTCTCTCTCTGTCCGCCCCCTCTCTCTCTGTCCGTCCCTCTCTCTCTCTGTCCGTCCCTCTCTCTCTATCCATCCCTCTCTCTCTCTCTGTCCGCCCCTCTCTCTCTGTCCGCCCCTCTCTCTCTCTATCCGTCCCTGTCTCTCTCTGTCCGCCCCTCTCTCTCTGTCCGCCCCTCTCTCTCTGTCCGCCCCTCTCTCTCTGTCCGCCCCTCTCTCTCTCTATCCGTCCCTCTCTCTCAAATTCAAATTCAAATTCAAATTCAAGCTGCTTTATTGGCATGAAAAACATTGTGTCAATATTGCCAAAGCAACAATGTATACAATATACATTGTAACAAAATTATAAATGATAGCAAATAATAATATAAAATGGTAGTAAATAATAATACAAAATTAAATACAAAAATAATAACAATAAAATGGTAACAGTCTACAGTAAACATTAATAATTATAGTAATAACAATAATAGTAATAATAAGTAAGTTACTGTTTACTATGCAGATGTTATTATTCAGTGTCCCTCAGGCTATGGCAGGAAAATACATATTTGGCTGCAAGAGGAGCCATTGCTCCTTCGCCCATGAGTATTCTTAGTTTTTCCTCTGGGTTCAATTTGTAAAAATTTGGAATATATGTAGTCATTTCTGTGAATAATGAATCTCTTTGTGAGGAATATTTATCACAGTAAAGGAGAAAGTGCATCTCTGTCTCTACCTCCCCTGTCATGCAGTGACCACATACACGCTCCTCTTTGGGTAGCCATGTCTTTTTATGTCTGCCGGTTTCTATTGCCAATCGGTGGTCACTCAGCCTGTACTTGGTAAGGATCTGTCTCTGCTTCGTATCTCTGACAGAGTAGAGATAATCAGCCAATTCATATTCTCTGTTTAGGGTCAGATAGCAATTTAGTCGGCTTTGGGATTTTGTTTCGTTTTTCCAGTATTGTAAATATGATTCCTTTGATTGGTTCATAATTTTGCTTATTGGAATTCTTTCTTTTGAAGCAGTGCTGGTGTCAGCTTGGTTGGTGAGGTCCAACACCAGCTGACTGAGAGGGCTCGTTTCTGGGCTCAGCTCTTGGGCTTGAAGTGCTTTAAATTGCAGACTCGAATTTGGACTTGAATTTAGATGTAGCCAAAATTTTAATGATCTTTTCTGTATTTTCATTATTACTGGAAAACGGCCCAATTCTGCCCTACATGCATTAGTTGGTGTATTTCTCTGGACTTGTAGAATTTTCCGACAGAATTCTGCATGTAGGGCTTCAATTGGATGTTTGTCCCACATTTTAAAATCCAGTTTATTGAGTGGCCCCCAAACCTCACTTCCATAAAGTGCTATTGGTAGGATTACACTGTCAAATATTTTAGTCCAAATTCTAATTGGGATGTTGATTTTGAATAATTTCATTTTTATTGCATACATTGCTCTGCGGGCTTTTTCTTTGAGTGCCTTCACTGCCATATTAAAGTTTCCCGATGCAGATATGGTCAGACCAAGGTAGGTGTAATTTTTTGTGTGTTCAATTAAGGTGTTGTTCAGGGTGAATTTACATTTGTGTTTCTGACATCTGGGTTTTTTTTGGAAAATCATGATTTTAGTTTTTTGGAAATTTACTGCCAGGGCCCAATTATGGCAATATTGCTCCAGAATATTAATGTTTTGTTGAAGACCTTCTTTGGTTGGTGATAGAAGTACCAAGTCATCAGCATATAGCAGGTATTTCACCTCTGTGTCAAATAGTGTGAGTCCTGGGGCTGGAGATTGGTCCAACATGTCTGCTAATTCATTGATATAAATGTTGAAAAGATTTGGACTCAAATTGCAGCCTTGTCTCACACCTCGACATTGTGAAAAAAATTCTGTTCTTTGGTTTTTGATTTTTATTGCACACTTGTTTTCTGTGTACATACATTTTATTAAGTCATACACCTTACCACCAAGCCCACTTTGTAGAATTTTGTAGAATAGCCCTTCGTGCCAAATCGAATCAAATGCTTTTTTAAAGTCAATAAAGCAAGCAAAGATTTTGCCCTCTTTTTTTTGGTGGACGTGTTTATTAATTAGTGTGTGTAAGGTGTATATATGGTCAGTAGTGCGATGGTTAGGGAGAAAGCCAATTTGACATTTACTTATTACATTTTTTTCTTGAAGAAAGGTTTGAATTCTTGAATTCAAAATGCTACAGAAAATCTTTCCCAAGTTACTGTTGACGCAAATTCCCCTGTAATTATTGGGGTCTGATTTGTCTCCACTTTTGTGGATAGGGGAGATGAGCCCCTGGTTCCAGACATCAGGGAAGCAGCCAGAAGTTAAAACCATGTTGAACAATTTAAGCACAGCATTTTGCAACTCAGGTGTGCTGTTTTTCAGCATTTCATTTCTGATGTTGTCTACACCACAAGCCTTTTTTGATTTAATAGATTTTAGCTTTTCATTTAGTTCTTGTTGGGTTATTGGGTAATCTAATGGATTTTGGTTGTTTTTAATGACTGATTCCAGGATGTTCAATTTTTCTTTAATTTCTAATTGGTTCTGGTTTAAGTCTTTTTGTGGGATGTTTTTGTATAGATTATCAAAGTAAGTTTTCCAAATTCCTACATCTTGTATGGCTAATTCTTGTGGCTTTGATGTGCTTAAATTGTTCCACATGTCCCAGAACTGATTTTGGTCAATTGCGTTTTCAATTTCATCAAGTGTCTTGTTGGTATAATTCAATTTCTTGCATTTCAGTGTTTGTTTATACTGTTTCAGAGTTTCAAAGTATTCATATCGTAGCTCTGGGTTGTTTTGCTGCTTATGTTTTTTGTTTGACATTTGTCTTAGGTGTTTTCTAATTGTTTTACATTCATTATCAAACCATTTGTCAGAAACATTTTGATTTTTGCTTCTGATGTTGCATTGCTTTGGTTTTCTCAAATTTGCTTTCGATGCTGCTTTTTGGAATATGCAGTTGATGTTTTGGGTAGCTGAATTGACACCATCTTTATTGTTTTGGTACTGTGAGTTATTGAAAAACTGTATAGAGTTCATCATTTCATTTGAGTTCAATGTTTCAATGAATGCCTCTGCACTGTTTGGAGCCCATCTGAACGATTGGTTTATGTTGTAAAGTTTATTGGGCTGTTTTTTTGAATGAATATTGCCAGTTAATTTCTTCAGAAACACGTTGATCTGACTGTGATCTGACAATGGTGTCTGTGGTCTGACAGTGAATGCACTAATGGAGGAGGGGTCAATGTCAGTGATGGCATAATCGACTACACTTGTCCCAAGAGCTGAGCAGTAAGTAAACTGACCTAAAGAGTCCCCTCTGATTCTACCATTAAGCATGTACAGACCTAAGGCTCGACAGAGATGTACTAACTCTTTTCCATTTTTGTTCAGTATTTGGTCAGGACTGTTTCTATTATTTATAATAGGGCTACTGTACAAGGAGGGGTGTCCAAATATGTGGTGGTTACCTCCCGCATCAGTGTAGTCAGGCTCAGAACCTGTTCTTGCATTGAAATCTCCACAAAGAAGCACTTTACCCTGCGCCTGAAATGTAATGATTTCTGTCTGGAGATTGTCAAAAAACTGATCATCATAATATGATGAATCTGAAGGAGGAGCATAAGCTGCACATATGTATACATCATTGTCACAATAGATTGTACCTTTGTTAAGTTTTAGCCAAATGTGAGTGGTACCTTTTTTCATTTCATTCAGTGCTAAGTCCTGCTTATGCCAAATGATGATTCCACCTGAGTCTCGGCCCCGTTTAACATTTTTATGTTTGATTGATGGTAGTAAACTTTCTCTATAGCCTGAGGGACACTGAGTATCTATGTCTCCACGACACCATGTTTCCAGTAGGATTATGATGTCCTGTCCCTTGATGTTTTTAATCAATTCTGGATTTGTTGTTTTATAACCAAAATGTGAAGAGTATAGGCCCTGGATATTCCAAGAGCTGATAGTTAATGATCTCATTTATAATAAGTGATATTCACTGGTTTGAGTAAAGTACATCGAAAAAAACAAAAAAAATAAAATACTATATATATATATATATATATATATATATATATATACATATATATATATATACATACATATACATACACATATACATACATACATACATACACATATACATATACATACACATACACATACATACATATATATACATACACACACACACACACACACACACACACACACACACACACACACATACATACATACATACATACACACACACACACACACACACACACACACACACACACACATACATACATATATGTATATATACATACACATATACATATATATATATATACATACACACATACATGCACATACACACATACACACATACATACATACATACACACACACGCGCACACACACACACACACACACACACACCATTACATATAATAATTATTATAATACCGGTGTCAATACATTTAGGAATATTTGTAAACAAATTAATAAGAATGGAATAAGATTGCACTGTACTTATTTTATGTGCAATCTGCAACCCTGTGTGTTTGTGTGTGTGTGTGTGTGTGTGCGCGTGCGTGCCCGTGTGTGAATTAAAGGGACTGTCTAGCTCAGTAGTCTGCATATTAGTTGCAGTAGTTGGCGCACCTCTCCTATCTCTGATTGTTCTAGGGGTCTTCTGCCAGAGGTTACCTCAGCATATGTAGGCTGACGATCTAATTGATACATGGTGTGGACTGCATCATGTGGTCTACTTCCCTGAAGGGCAGTGTTCTGACCGACCCTGGAGTAGTGGTCAGAGCTGTGTTGTGATGGGCTGGGTCTAGTAGAGCTGTGTTGTGATGGGACAGGTCTAGTAGAGCTGTGTTGTGATGGGCCGGGTCTAGTAGAGCTGCGTTGTGATGGGCCGGGTCTAGTAGAGCTGTGTTGTGATGGGCCGGGTCTAGTAGAGCTGTGTTGTGATGGGCCGGGTCTAGTAGAGCTTTGTTGTGATGGGCCGGGTCTAGTAGAGCTGTGTTGTGATGGGCCAGGTCTAGTAGAGCTGTGTTGTGATGGGCCAGGTCTAGTAGAGCTTTGTTGTGATGGGCCAGGTCTAGTAGAGCTGTGTTGTGATGGGCCGGGTCTAGTAGAGCTGTGCTGTGTTGGGCCTGGTCTAGTAGAGCTGTGCTGTGTTGGGCCTGGTCTAGTAGAGCTGTGCTGTAATAAGCCATGTCTGGCTCTTTTCTCCTCGGGATGGTGGAGGTACTGTTGTTTCAGAAGGTGGGGCGGGGGACCTTTGTTGCTGGGGTGATGGGTGTGTGGGTCCCTGCCAAGTGTTGCATCTTTTAGGTCCTTGGCAAAGGTTCTGATACTGTCCTGATCAAGATGTATATTATCATATAAGTGTTGACATGTCAGAGTGGGGTGGTGAGCCGTTCTGACGTTGAGCAGTGAGGCACAGTCCACAGTGATCTGTTGATTTATTTTGTCGATCAACTTTTCTGGGAAGTCTTTTCTTGGTAGGAGGGTGGACACAACTATATTGGTTGTTGGGAACATAGCCTGTGCCCGTTCTGCCACTCTTCTCACTGCCCCAGATACATTTTCACCTTTGGCATGAAGGTCGTTTGTGCCAGTGTGGATGATGATGTTGTCAGGGGTGTCAATCCTGGTCTGACTGAGTAGCTGCATTGCACTCTCAGTTGTAGGACACCAGAACTTATACACCTGGTGTCTAGGGAATAATCTTTCCTGGACTAAGAACTTCCCATTTGAATCAATTAGAATTGCAGTTGTGGGTGATTGTCTGGGTGGAGCAGACTGGGAGGCTGGTATTCTGACCTGGGCTGGAGCAGACTGGGAGGCTGGTATTCTGACCTGGGCTGGAGCGGACTGGGAGGCTGGTAGGTTGACCTGGGCTGGAGCAGACTGGGAGGCTGGTAGGTTAACCTGGGCTGGAGCAGACTGGGAGGCTGGTATTCTGACCTGGGCTGGAGCAGACTGGGAGGCTGGTAGGTTGACCTGGGCTGGAGCAGACTGAGAGGCTGGTAGGTTGACCTGGGCTGGAGCAGACTGGTAGGCTGGTGCAGTGTCATCCGGCTGTGTAGTGGAGGCCATGCTGGTCTCAGGTTCTGCTTGTGTTGTACCAAGCTGGTGGACATGTTTTCTAGATGCAGAGGACACAATGACTCTCTGCCGGTTGAGGGTGTCAATGTACCTCTCTTTTTGTTCGAGCTCCTTTCTAGTTGTGCTCAGATGGTCTCTGAGGTCATCATTTGTCTGACTCAGCTTGTCCATTCTGCTTTCTAATTTAGCTATGGATGCTCTGCTCTCCTCCCTGAACTGTTTCATCTCTTCTTTGAGTTTCTGGACAGTGTCCTCCTCTTGAAGCTTCTTCTCTCTGAGTTCTATGACCTCTGCTTCGACTAGAGAGAGGGTGTTGTGGAAACGTTGCATAGCAGGTGTTCTTATTGAAATTGTCATGTCCTTGACTCTGTCTGCTGCAGGTGAGGTAGGTAAAGGGACGTTGAGGGCTTCCTGCTGGGTCACAGAGACCATTGGGGTCTGCTTTTCTCCATCTCCCTCCTTGACTTTTTCCTCATTTTCTGAGATGATGTCAGCGTCTTCTTTTAGGGTAGCAAACCTATTCTCAAAAGCCTGGAGGCTTGAATCATTGCCTTGTATCAATACAGTTCCATTATTATATAAGTTTACTGTTTGATATGTGTTGCTCTGGTCAGCTTCTTCAAAAATGCTGATCTGACATCCTTGGCTGATGCCCCTCTTTTTTGAGAAAGGGAAATGGTTGCAAATAACCTTTTTCCATATGTTCCCTCGATTGGTATTAAAAATTAAATTAGCTCTTGTTTTGTAACTGGTAAGATCTGCAAACAGGCATTCATGGTTCTGTCCCATCAACAAACCTTTGAAACTTTTCTTAGCTTTCTCTGTTTGGATGTCTGGTGGGTAAACAATTTCCATAGCAACGCTGGTGATGTTGGCTACAATGTTGCAATAGAAGTGCTGTTTCTTGTATAATGCTCTCTTGTTTCTTCAGAGGACTGTTTCACTTTGTTATCCTTTTTTCTTTTCCTTTTTCTTCTGTCCTTATTTTGTCTTCCTTTCTTCTGTTAACTAGATATTTTTTTTTTGTTATTCTTTGTAAGCTAGCTAGCTTCTTCCAGGAGAGTCCTTAGCAACTGCTTAGCAACATGTAAACAATTCAGCTAACAATTCAGCTAGCTAAGATAACTGTATAATTTTATGAAAAATAGTTACTTTTTCAAAATCCTGTCTTTTTGGTTTGTTGCTTGTATTGTCTTCTATTGAGTCTTGCAGTTTTCTTTTGATTTTTTTCGATGTACTTCACTCTAAAAAACCATTTAAATCTCAATATATACAGGAGCTCATTTTTCAGCAGCTGCTCAATTTGGAACTTCGGAACTCTCCCTCTCTCTCTCTCTGTCCGTCCCTCTCTCTCTCTATCCGTCCCTCTCTCTCTGTCCGTCCCTCTCTCTCTCTGTCCGTCCCTCTCTCTTTCTGTCTGCCCCTCTCTCTCTGTCCGTCCCTCTCTCTTTCTGTCCCTCTCTCTCTCTGTCTGTCCCTCTCTCTCTCTCTCTGTCTGCCCCTCTCTCTCTGTCCTTCCCTCTCTCTCTCTGTCCGTCCCTCTCTCTCTATCCGTCCCTCTCTCTCTCTCTCTCTGTCCGTCCCTCTCTCTTTCTGTCTGCCCCTCTCTCTCTGTCCGTCCCTCTCTCTTTCTGTCCCTCTCTCTCTCTGTCTGTCCCTCTCTCTCTCTCTCTGTCTGCCCCTCTCTCTCTGTCCTTCCCTCTCTCTCTCTGTCCGTCCCTCTCTCTCTATCCGTCCCTCTCTCTCTCTCTCTCTGTCCGTCCCTCTCTCTTTCTGTCTGCCCCTCTCTCTCTGTCCGTCCCTCTCTCTTTCTGTCCCTCTCTCTCTCTGTCTGTCCCTCTCTCTCTCTCTCTGTCTGCCCCTCTCTCTCTGTCCTTCCCTCTCTCTCTCTGTCCGTCCCTCTCTCTCTATCCGTCCCTCTCTCTCTCTCTCTCTGTCCGTCCCTCTCTCTTTCTGTCTGCCCCTCTCTCTCTGTCCGTCCCTCTCTCTTTCTGTCCCTCTCTCTCTCTGTCTGTCCCTCTCTCTCTCTCTCTGTCTGCCCCTCTCTCTCTGTCCTTCCCTCTCTCTCTCTGTCCGTCCCTCTCTCTCTATCCGTCCCTCTCTCTCTCTCTCTCTGTCCGTCCCTCTCTCTTTCTGTCTGCCCCTCTCTCTCTGTCCGTCCCTCTCTCTTTCTGTCCCTCTCTCTCTCTGTCTGTCCCTCTCTCTCTCTCTCTGTCTGCCCCTCTCTCTCTGTCCTTCCCTCTCTCTCTCTGTCCGTCCCTCTCTCTCTATCCGTCCCTCTCTCTCTCTCTCTCTGTCCGTCCCTCTCTCTTTCTGTCTGCCCCTCTCTCTCTGTCCGTCCCTCTCTCTTTCTGTCCCTCTCTCTCTCTGTCTGTCCCTCTCTCTCTCTCTCTGTCTGCCCCTCTCTCTCTGTCCTTCCCTCTCTCTCTCTGTCCGTCCCTCTCTCTCTGTCCGCCCCTCTCTCTCTCTGTCCGCCCCTCTCTCTCTCTGTCCGCCCCTCTCTATCTCTCTGTCCGCCCTTCTCTCTCTCTCTGTCCGTCCCTCTCTCTCTCTCTGTCCGTCCCTCTCCCTCTCTCTGTCCGTCCCCTCTCTCTCTCTGTCCTTCCCTCTCTCTCTCTGTCCGTCCCTCTCTCTCTGTCCGCCCCTCTCTCTCTCTGTCCGCCCCTCTCTCTCTCTGTCCGCCCCTCTCTATCTCTCTGTCCGCCCTTCTCTCTCTCTCTGTCCGTCCCTCTCTCTCTCTCTGTCCGTCCCTCTCCCTCTCTCTGTCCGTCCCCTCTCTCTCTCTGTCCGCCCCTCTCTCTCTGTCCGTCCCTCTCTCTCTCTCCGTCCCTCTCTCTCTGTCCGTCTCTCTCTATCCGTCCCTCTCTCTCTGTCCGTCCCTCTCTCTCTCTATCCGTCCCTCTCTCTCTCTATCCGTCCCTCTCTCTCTGTCCGTCCCCCTCTCTCTCTCTCTGTCCGTCCCTCTCTCTCTCTATCCGTCCCTCTCTCTCTGTCCGTCCCTCTCTCTCTCTGTCCGTCCCTCTCTCTCTCTACCCGTCCCTCTCTCTCTCTGTCCGCCCCTCTCTCTCTCTATCCGTCCCTCTCTCTCTGTCCGTCCCTCTCTCTCTCTGTCCGTCCCTCTCTCTCTCTGTCCGTCCCTCTCTCTCTCTGTCCGTCCCTCTCTCTCTCTGTCCGTCCCTCTCTCTCTCTATCCGTCCCTCTCTCTCTCTGTCCGCCCCTCTCTCTCTCTATCCGTCCCTGTCTCTCTCTGTCCGCCCCTCTCTCTCTGTCCGCCCCTCTCTCTCTGTCCGCCCCTCTCTCTCTCTATCCGTCCCTCTCTCTCTCTCTCTCTGTCCGTCCCTCTCTCTTTCTGTCTGCCCCTCTCTCTCTGTCCGTCCCTCTCTCTTTCTGTCCCTCTCTCTCTCTGTCCGCCCCTCTCTCTCTCTGTCCGCCCCTCTCTCTCTCTGTCTGTCCCTCTCTCTCTCTGTCCGTCCCTCTCTCTCTCTCTGTCCGTCCCTCTCTCTCTCTCTGTCCGTCCCTCTCTCTCTCTCTGTCCGTCCCTCTCTCTCTCTGTCCGTCCCTCTCTCTCTCTGTCCGTCCCTCTCTCTCTCTGTCCGTCCCTCTCTCTCTCTGTCCGTCCCTCTCTCTCTCTGTCCGCCCCTCTCTCTCTCTGTCCGCCCCTCTCTCTCTCTGTCCGTCCCTCTCTCTCTCTGTCCGTCCCTCTCTCTCTCTGTCCGTCCTTCTCTCTCTCTGTCCGCGCCTCTCTCTCTGTCCGTCTCTCTCTGTCCGCCCCTCTCTCTCTCTGTCCCTCTCTCTCTCTGTCCGTCCCTCTCTCTCTCTGTCCGTCCCTCTCTCTCTCTCTGTCCCTCTCTCCCTCTCTCTCTCTGTCCATCCCCTTCTCGCTCTCTCTCTCTCTGTCCGTCCCTCTCTCTCTCTCTGTCCGTCCCTCCCTCTCTCTCTGTCCCTCTCTCCCTCTCTCTCTCTGTCCGTCCCCTTCTCTCTCTCCCTCTCTCTGTCCGTCCCTCTATCTATCCGTCCCTCTCTCTGTCCGTCCCTCTCTCTCTCTGTCCGCCCCTCTCTCTTTCTGTCCCTCTCTCTCTCTGTCCGCCCCTCTCTCTCTGTCCGTCCCTCTCTCTCTCTATCCGTCCCTCTCTCTCTGTCCGTCCCTCTCTCTCTCTGTCCGTCCCTCTCTCTCTATCCGTCCCTCTCTCTCTGTCCGTCCCTCTCTCTCTCTGTCCGTCCCTCTCTCTCTCTATCCGTCCCTCTCTCTCTGTCCGTCCCCCTCTCTCTCTCTCTGTCCGTCCCTCTCTCTCTCTATCCGTCCCTCTCTCTCTCTGTCCGTCCCTCTCTCTCTCTGTCCGTCCCTCTCTCTCTCTGTCCGTCCCTCTCTCTCTCTGTCCGCCCCTCTCTCTCTCTATCCGTCCCTCTCTCTCTGTCCGCCCCCTCTCTCTCTGTCCGCCCCCTCTCTCTCTGTCCGTCCCTCTCTCTCTCTGTCCGTCCCTCTCTCTCTCTGTCCGTCCCTCTCTCTCTCTGTCCGCCCCTCTCTCTCTCTATCCGTCCCTCTCTCTCTGTCCGCCCCCTCTCTCTCTGTCCGCCCCCTCTCTCTCTGTCCGTCCCTCTCTCTCTCTGTCCGTCCCTCTCTCTCTATCCATCCCTCTCTCTCTCTCTGTCCGCCCCTCTCTCTCTGTCCGCCCCTCTCTCTCTCTATCCGTCCCTGTCTCTCTCTGTCCGCCCCTCTCTCTCTGTCCGCCCCTCTCTCTCTGTCCGCCCCTCTCTCTCTGTCCGCCCCTCTCTCTCTGTCCGCCCCTCTCTCTCTCTATCCGTCCCTCTCTCTCTCTGTCTGTCCCTCTCTCTCTCTCTCTGTCTGCCCCTCTCTCTCTGTCCTTCCCCCTCTCTCTCTGTCCTTCCCTCTCTCTCTCTGTCCGTCCCTCTCTCTCTGTCCGCCCCTCTCTCTCTCTGTCCGCCCCTCTCTCTCTCTGTCCGCCCCTCTCTATCTCTCTGTCCGCCCTTCTCTCTCTCTCTGTCCGTCCCTCTCTCTCTCTCTGTCCGTCCCTCTCCCTCTCTCTGTCCGTCCCCTCTCTCTCTCTGTCCGCCCCTCTCTCTCTGTCCGTCCCTCTCTCTCTCTCCGTCCCTCTCTCTCTGTCCGTCTCTCTCTATCCGTCCCTCTCTCTCTGTCCGTCCCTCTCTCTCTCTATCCGTCCCTCTCGCTCTCTATCCGTCCCTCTCTCTCTGTCCGTCCCCCTCTCTCTCTCTCTGTCCGTCCCTCTCTCTCTCTATCCGTCCCTCTCTCTCTGTCCGTCCCTCTCTCTCTCTGTCCGTCCCTCTCTCTCTCTACCCGTCCCTCTCTCTCTCTGTCCGCCCCTCTCTCTCTCTATCCGTCCCTCTCTCTCTGTCCGTCCCTCTCTCTCTCTGTCCGTCCCTCTCTCTCTCTGTCCGTCCCTCTCTCTCTCTGTCCGTCCCTCTCTCTCTCTGTCCGTCCCTCTCTCTCTCTATCCGTCCCTCTCTCTCTCTGTCCGCCCCTCTCTCTCTCTATCCGTCCCTGTCTCTCTCTGTCCGCCCCTCTCTCTCTGTCCGCCCCTCTCTCTCTGTCCGCCCCTCTCTCTCTCTATCCGTCCCTCTCTCTCTCTCTCTCTGTCCGTCCCTCTCTCTTTCTGTCTGCCCCTCTCTCTCTGTCCGTCCCTCTCTCTTTCTGTCCCTCTCTCTCTCTGTCCGCCCCTCTCTCTCTCTGTCCGCCCCTCTCTCTCTCTGTCTGTCCCTCTCTCTCTCTGTCCGTCCCTCTCTCTTTCTGTCCCTCTCTCTCTCTGTCCGCCCCTCTCTCTCTCTGTCCGCCCCTCTCTCTCTCTGTCCCTCTCTCTCTCTGTCCGTCCCTCTCTCTCTCTGTCCGTCCCTCTCTCTCTCTCTGTCCCTCTCTCCCTCTCTCTCTCTGTCCATCCCCTTCTCGCTCTCTCTCTCTCTGTCCGTCCCTCTCTCTCTCTCTGTCCGTCCCTCCCTCTCTCTCTGTCCCTCTCTCCCTCTCTCTCTCTGTCCGTCCCCTTCTCTCTCTCCCTCTCTCTGTCCGTCCATCTATCTATCCGTCCCTCTCTCTGTCCGTCCCTCTCTCTCTCTGTCCGCCCCTCTCTCTTTCTGTCCCTCTCTCTCTCTGTCCGCCCCTCTCTCTCTGTCCGTCCCTCTCTCTCTCTATCCGTCCCTCTCTCTCTGTCCGTCCCTCTCTCTCTCTGTCCGTCCCTCTCTCTCTGTCCGTCCCTCTCTCTCTGTCCGTCCCTCTCTCTCTGTCCGTCCCTCTCTCTCTCTATCCGTCCCTCTCTCTCTGTCCGTCCCCCTCTCTCTCTCTCTGTCCGTCCCTCTCTCTCTCTATCCGTCCCTCTCTCTCTGTCCGTCCCTCTCTCTCTCTGTCCGTCCCTCTCTCTCTCTGTCCGTCCCTCTCTCTCTCTGTCCGCCCCTCTCTCTCTCTATCCGTCCCTCTCTCTCTGTCCGCCCCCTCTCTCTCTGTCCGCCCCCTCTCTCTCTGTCCGTCCCTCTCTCTCTCTGTCCGTCCCTCTCTCTCTATCCATCCCTCTCTCTCTCTCTGTCCGCCCCTCTCTCTCTGTCCGCCCCTCTCTCTCTCTATCCGTCCCTGTCTCTCTCTGTCCGCCCCTCTCTCTCTGTCCGCCCCTCTCTCTCTGTCCGCCCCTCTCTCTCAAATTCAAATTCAAATTCAAATTCAAGCTGCTTTATTGGCATGAAAAACATTGTGTCAATATTGCCAAAGCAACAATGTATACAATATACATTGTAACAAAATTGTAAATGATAGCAAATAATAATATAAAATGGTAGTAAATAATAATACAAAAATAAATACAATAAAATGGTAACAGTCTACAGTAAACATTAATAATTATAGTAATAACAATAATAGTAATAATAAGTAAGTTACTGTTTACTATGCAGATGTTATTATTCAGTGTCCCTCAGGCTATGGCAGGAAAATACATATTTGGCTGCAAGAGGAGCCATTGCTCCTTCGCCCATGAGTATTCTTAGTTTTTCCTCTGGGTTCAATTTGTAAAAATGTGGAATATATGTAGTCATTTCTGTGAATAATGAATCTCTTTGTGAGGAATATTTATCACAGTAAAGGAGAAAGTGCATCTCTGTCTCTACCTCCCCTGTCATGCAGTGACCACATACACGCTCTTCTTTGGGTAGCCATGTCTTTTTATGTCTGCCGGTTTCTATTGCCAATCGGTGGTCACTCAGCCTGTACTTGGTAAGGATCTGTCTCTGCTTCGTATCTCTGACAGAGTAGAGATAATCAGCCAATTCATATTCTCTGTTTAGGGTCAGATAGCAATTTAGTCGGCTTTGGGATTTTGTTTCGTTTTTCCAGTATTGTAAGTATGATTCCTTTGATTGGTTCATGATTTTGTTTATTGGAATTCTTTCTTTTGAAGCAGTGCTGGTGTCAGCTTGATTGGTGAGGTCCAACACCAGCTGACTGAGAGGGCTCGTTTCTGGGCTCAGCTCTTGGGCTTGAAGTGCTTTAAATTGCAGACTCGAATTTGGACTTGAATTTAGATGTAGCCAAAATTTTAATGATCTTTTCTGTATTTTCATTATTACTGGAAAACGGCCCAATTCTGCCCTACATGCATTAGTTGGTGTATTTCTCTGGACTTGTAGAATTTTCCGACAGAATTCTGCATGTAGGGTTTCAATTGGATGTTTGTCCCACATTTTAAAATCCAGTTTATTGAGTGGCCCCCAAACCTCACTTCCATAAAGTGCTATTGGTAGGATTACACTGTCAAATATTTTAGTCCAAATTCTAATTGGGATGTTGATTTTGAATAATTTCATTTTTATTGCATACATTGCTCTGCGGGCTTTTTCTTTGAGTGCCTTCACTGCCATATTAAAGTTTCCCGATGCAGATATGGTCAGACCAAGGTAGGTGTAATTTTTTGTGTGTTCAATTAAGGTGTTGTTCAGGGTGAATTTACATTTTTGTTTCTGACATCTGGGTTTTTTTTGGAAAATCATGATTTTAGTTTTTTGGAAATTTACTGCCAGGGCCCAATTATGGCAATATTGCTCCAGAATATTAATGTTTTGTTGAAGACCTTCTTTGGTTGGTGATAGAAGTACCAAGTCATCAGCATATAGCAGGTATTTCACCTCTGTGTCAAATAGTGTGAGTCCTGGGGCTGGAGATTGGTCCAACATGTCTGCTAATTCATTGATATAAATGTTGAAAAGATTTGGACTCAAATTGCAGCCTTGTCTCACACCTCGACATTGTGAAAAAAATTCTGTTCTTTGGTTTTTGATTTTTATTGCACACTTATTTTCTGTGTACATACATTTTATTAAGTCATACACCTTACCACCAAGCCCACTTTGTAGAATTTTGTAGAATAGCCCTTCGTGCCAAATCGAATCAAATGCTTTTTTAAAGTCAATAAAGCAAGCAAAGATTTTGCCCTCTTTTTTTGGTGGACGTGTTTATTAATTAGTGTGTGTAAGGTGTATATATGGTCAGTAGTGCGATGGTTAGGGAGAAAGCCAATTTGACATTTACTTATTACATTTTTTTCTTGAAGAAAGGTTTGAATTCTTGAATTCAAAATGCTACAGAAAATCTTTCCCAAGTTACTGTTGACGCAAATTCCCCTGTAATTATTGGGGTCTGATTTGTCTCCACTTTTGTGGATAGGGGAGATGAGCCCCTGGTTCCAGACATCAGGGAAGCAGCCAGAAGTTAAAACCATGTTGAACAATTTAAGCACAGCATTTTGCAACTCAGGTGTGCTGTTTTTCAGCATTTCATTTCTGATGTTGTCTACACCACAAGCCTTTTTTGATTTAATAGATTTTAGCTTTTCATTTAGTTCTTGTTGGGTTATTGGGTAATCTAATGGATTTTGGTTGTTTTTAATGACTGATTCCAGGATGTTCAATTTTTCTTTAATTTCTAATTGGTTCTGGTTTAAGTCTTTTTGTGGGATGTTTTTGTATAGATTATCAAAGTAAGTTTTCCAAATTCCTACATCTTGTATGGCTAATTCTTGTGGCTTTGTTGTGCTTAAATTGTTCCACATGTCCCAGAACTGATTTTGGTCAATTGCGTTTTCAATTTCATCAAGTGTCTTGTTGGTATAATTCAATTTCTTGCATTTCAGTGTTTGTTTATACTGTTTCAGAGTTTCAAAGTATTCATATCGTAGCTCTGGGTTGTTTTGCTGCTTATGTTTTTTGTTTGACATTTGTCTTAGGTGTTTTCTAATTGTTTTACATTCATTATCAAACCATTTGCCAGAAACATTTTGATTTTTGCTTCTGATGTTGCATTGCTTTGGTTTTCTCAAATTTGCTTTCGATGCTGCTTTTTGGAATATGCAGTTGATGTTTTGGGTAGCTGAATTGACACCATCTTTATTGTTTTGGTATTGTGAGTTATTGAAAAACTGTATAGAGTTCATCATTTCATTTGAGTTCAATGTTTCAATGAATGCCTCTGCACTGTTTGGAGCCCATCTGAACGATTGGTTTATGTTGTAAAGTTTATTGGGCTGTTTTTTTGAATGAATATTGCCGGTTAATTTCTTCAGAAACACGTTGATCTGACTGTGATCTGACAATGGTGTCTGTGGTCTGACAGTGAATGCACTAATGGAGGAGGGGTCAATGTCAGTGATGGCATAATCGACTACACTTGTCCCAAGAGCTGAGCAGTAAGTAAACTGACCTAAAGAGTCCCCTCTGATTCTACCATTAAGCATGTACAGGCCTAAGGCTCGACAGAGATGTACTAACTCTTTTCCATTTTTGTTCAGTATTTGGTCAGGACTGTTTCTATTATTTATAATAGGGCTACTGTACAAGGAGGGGTGTCCAAATATGTGGTGGTTACCTCCCGCATCAGTGTAGTCAGGCTCAGAACCTGTTCTTGCATTGAAATCTCCACAAAGAAGCACTTTACCCTGCGCCTGAAATGTAATGATTTCTGTCTGGAGATTGTCAAAAAACTGATCATCATAATATGATGAATCTGAAGGAGGAGCATAAGCTGCACATATGTATACATCATTGTCACAATAGATTGTACCTTTGTTAAGTTTTAGCCAAATGTGAGTGGTACCTTTTTTCATTTCATTCAGTGCTAAGTCCTGCTTATGCCAAATGATGATTCCACCTGAGTCTCGGCCCCGTTTAACATTTTTATGTTTGATTGATGGTAGTAAACTTTCTCTATAGCCTGAGGGACACTGAGTATCTATGTCTCCACGACACCATGTTTCCAGTAGGATTATGATGTCCTGTCCCTTGATGTTTTTAATCAATTCTGGATTAGTTGTTTTATAACCAAAATGTGAAGAGTATAGGCCCTGGATATTCCAAGAGCTGATAGTTAATGATCTCATTTATAATAAGTGATATTCACTGGTTTGAGTAAAGTACATCGAAAATAACAAAAAAAATAAAATACTATATATATATATATATATACATATATATATATATATACATATATACATACATACACATATACACACATACATACATATATACATACACATACATATATATATATATATATATATATACATACACATACACATACATATACACACATACACACACACACACACACACACACACACACACACACACACACACACACATACATACACACACACACACATACATACATATATATATATATACATACATATACACATACACATATATATATATATATATACATACACACATACATGCACATACACATATACACACATACATACATACACACACACACACACACACACACACAGACACACACCATTACATATAATAATTATTATAATACCGGTGTCAATACATTTAGGAATATTTGTAAACAAATGAATGAGAATGGAATAAGATTGCACTGTACTTATTTTATGTGCAATCTGCAACCCTGTGTGTTTGTGTGTGTGTGTGTGTGCGCGTGTTG